>NW_012133319.1:0-54015 GCF_000313525.1 Fibroporia radiculosa | reverse complement strand
GCCCGCCTCCCTCCCCGACGCGCTACGCCCGCCCCGCCCCGCCCCGCCCCTCGAAGCCACCGTCGTGTGCTGCTCGGGGAGAAAGATTTCACCATGCCACATCAATCTTTCTTTTCTCCGGCCAGATGCTCGTCCCGCGTGCTCGCCTTTGTCGGTCTCGCGCGCGCGGGCCAATCGGCAGCATCAGTTCCCATCTGGGGCATCTCCACAGGTGCTTTGAGTATGCGCACACACCTGCACATCCATTATCCATCCTCCTCGGATCCTGCTATCCGACGCAGTGCCCCCGCTCGAGCTCGATTTGCTGCAGCCTCGGCCTGCTCTCCATTGTCCCCCCCTCTCCGCAATCGATGGCCCTGCGACTGCGAGTGTGTCAGTAAGCAGCGGCACACCGACCGTGGCCGCCAGGACCGCGTGCATCCTCTGCAGCGTCAGAGACCATCGCACGCCCCCACTAGCTCTATCCAGTTGTCGCAGACTGCCGCGCTCACTACTTAGTCACTGCCCACCAGGCCAGCGCGGACCGCCTCGCGTGTTGTCACGCGTCTGCCACGCTGCGTCTCCCAGCATCGTGAGTGCCTCGGTGAGACTGATCCTGATGTCGCACATTATCTGCGCATCACAGCCAATCCCAGCCCGGACGTAAGTACGCTGGATCCCATCACGCTCCTGATTGCACGCCCCCGTACGGCATCGCGTGCAGCCTCTCTCCCCCCTGGCCCTGCACTAGTACTGCTCCCCAGCGTCGCCCAACGGCCAGCCACATACGGAGCCCCCGCGCCCCCTGCGGTGCGGTTCGGATCCTCGGACCATCCTCTGCGCTCGACTAGGACCCCTAAGCCCCGCGCGCGCATCGATGGCATACGCCGCGAGATGGGCCATCACGCGCATTCTGACAAACACTGCGAGCAGCGGTGGTGCCGGTGGGCAGGAGAAGCGCCCGCCCGTACGTACTGGGTGAACAATCCCAGTGAGTGACTGAGTGCGCACCGCGGGTGTACCAGCGATATGTCGCATATATTTCTATTTCCGCGCTCAATTTCCGCACTCTCCTCGCGTCCATGACCGCGTGGAGGCACGCATGCAAATCATCTTCGTTTGCTCGGTCGGTTGTCGTGCACGATCGCGAGAACGCGTGCATGCGGGCGGAGGAGGCTCGGCGCGACGCCCTCCGAGGTATTACAGCGTCGGCCCCCTCTGTGCTCGCATCCTCCCACCTCGTCCGAACTGTGTCCGGTCTGCGCGCGAATGGGGGCTCTTCGTTCTCAAATCCTCCGCTCGCCCGGCGCGGCAAGCCCGATGACTAGTAGCAGCAGCGCGCGCGGAGGATGTAAGTCGCGCAAACTCTCTTTCCTCCGCTCAGGCTCAGGATCCGCACAGCAAGCGGGCCCGCAGAAAGAGGCATCCGGAAGGCCTGCATTACGCAGAACAGACCGTGCGTGAGTGCACGAAGCCTGCGCGGGCAGCCGAGTACGTCTCCGCTGGCTCTTATCGCCTTGCACGGAACTCTAAAGCGTATCGCCCGCGCTATCTCGGGCTCGCTGCCATAATTCGCATTCACTGCGCGCGTCCTTCTCGCCCCCGCGCCAGCGCGCTCTTACTCAATCTCCCCTCCCAGTGTGCGTCCGATTACGAACGTGTACGGAGCCTCGCCTTCGCAGCCACACGCCGCCCTCTTGACACCCACCCGCGCTTCCCCCCCTCCCCGGCATTCGCTGCCTCTGCCGTCCTGTCAGCCCCGCACGTTCCTTTCAGCAGCAGCAGCAGCAGCAGCAGCGGCAGATAAAACTTGCCCATACGCGGCCTGCACAAGGCGTCCGGCTGCTCTCGGGCGCGAACTGCGCCACCAGCTGCCAGGCAATTCCCGGGCTGCCCTCTGCCCGTCGTGCGAGGCGTTGATACCCGGGCGACAATCTGCACAGACAAGGCGCCGCGGGTGGAAGAAACTGTAGCCTGTGCCTCCGCGCGAGAGACTGCTGACGCACCTCCCGCTCGCGTCTCGCGATTGAATCCACTGACCCGCCCGCCATCTGCACGTCCAGACTTCCTCGAGTCTGCCAGGGCGCCGATCGCTGATACCGTCGGCCCGAGCAGCCTCAGGCTTGAAGGAGACTCGTCGAGGCAGCCCACGCGCACTACCCACAACAACAACGTCAGTCGGCTGGCCTTGTTCTCATCTTACGTGCGTAATGCTTGCGATGCTGCAGTGTGCACCCATCGTCCTAGCCTTATCTGCCACACTTTTCGCCGAGATGAACCCCCCGTGGGCGTTGTCTGCGCCGCGCGTCTGGCCCGCACACAGTAAGTACGTCCGGTACGCTTCTCCTGCGCGCCGCAGACGTACAACTGACTTCATGGGTGCGTCCCATCCAGGCTTGCTGGGAGCCCGGGCTGGGACGTTGCCGGGCGCGTATGATGCACGCGCAGGCCTTCTCAGCTCTCTGCAGGCAGTCCAGACAAGTGGATACATACATACAGCTGCCGCCGCGCGGGTTAAAAATCGGACGCGGGCGTGTCTGAGGCGGACGGACGTCGCGAAGGCTGCCATGGACCGCGCCGGGCGGGCCGCCCGCCCTGCGCCCCCATTGGCCGCCTCGAGCGTATCCTCCCAGGCGAGATCAGTGCGCTAGGCAGTAGCCAGCCCGCACAGGGCCGCCTGCACGCCAAACGCATCGCAACAAGTGCCCCAGATGCATCTTCACGCTCGCCTATTTTCGCCGTCCCGCGTCCCACGTCTTTTCCCGCCGCCTAGTTCGCGCGGAACAACTAGGAGCTGAGACGTGCGGGCGTGCTGATGGCAGATGTGCTGCGGCAGGCCTGGGGTGGCGGCGGGGCTCAACCTTCAGCCCTTCTCGAAGGCCGGAGGCAATCAGTCGAGCTAATCAGCTGCGAACTTCGAACCCGCTGGGGAAACAGGGCTGGCGAGGCTGCCGCGAGCCAGTGACGTCGAGCGAAGACTCGGTCGGTATCCCAGTCTCTAGACTGTGAGACTGTGAGTGCTTTGCCTGCCTCCTGCCGCGGGCTGTGTTGACGTTAACGTTGCCCGCTGCCTGTTCGCATTCCCAAGCCCCCCTTGCATCTCAGAGGCTAATGACTCAAATTTGCGAAGAGGAAGGAAAGCAGCGGCCCACGGCGGGGCTGGAGCCTCCTCTAGGCTCCCCTCCTCACGCCCGTCGTCTTCCTGCACTCTCTGCTTCTGCATACAGCCCGCGCGGCGTGAGAGATGACATGTACTAGCGGTCGTATGTGCGTACGAATGTGGACAGAGTCCGCCTGCCCGCGCCACGCGCTCACGCAACTAAAGATGTCCCGCAGAACTGGCCTGCGAACGTCCTCACATCGCGCAGCACGCTCGCGCCATCACAGATGGACAGTCCCCGCAGAACCGGCCTACGAACGTCCCAACACGCACCCAGCCTGATGCCGTCACGCTGAATCATGGTATCAATCCATGCTGTGTTGCGCGACGTGCAGCTGTCACAGCCTGCAACCGTCTGCTGGGATCTCAGGAGCGCAGATTGGCCTGCGCGCGAAGCCGTTGGTCGGAGACGCACACACGCATCAGCCACTGGCGGATGGAAGAACACAGATGCGGGGTCACGCTGGCCGCGGGGTCCGACAAAGAACCGTCAAGGCGGGGGGAACGGCCGGGGAGGCCAATAGTCGCTGATTTGGCGGCGAGGAGGTGGGGGGGGGGCTTTGATGCCCGACTGCTCCGACACGCCAGAATGCATGCATGAGTGAGCATCTCCGGATGTCGAGTGTCGTCCCGCCGTGGCTGGGGCCTGAAGGGCGCGAGCCGGAAGTTTGCGCCTCTTGGCGGTCCGAAGCGTGCTTCGTGCACGGAGACATCCGCACGCACGGCGAGGGTTCGGGCTCAGGACAGAGATCGACAGACCGGACGTGGCGGCGGCCGTCGGGGAGTGCTTGTGGCGCGAAGATGCGGAGAACATGTCAGGGCCGTCTCGCTGTGAGACAACCTGGGTGGCTTGACTGGCGCCTCGGACATGACGCTTGGTTTCGCATGGACGTGTCGGAGTGGATTCGAGGCGGATCAGGCAGTGCCCTGTGGGCATAGAAGACGGCTGTGGCAGGAGAATTGCCAGGGTTACGGACGGCAGGAACAGGACAGGCAGAACACAGTAGCGGACTGTTAGTGTGTTTATCCAGCTGTATCGAGGCAAGCGTTTCGTCACAACCTAATAGAACGCGAGGCTAAGCACGCCCTTGCGCTTCATGTGAGAATCGGCTTTTGGCACCTCAGCCGATTCGTTCGCTCATGAGCCTAGCAAAGATGTTTGAACAGGTTGGAAATTGGATTGCTGGAAAACATTGGGTTTCGCAATCCATTTCTTGTCGATGAGTCAGGACGATTTGACCCCTATGTATTATAACCCAGTCGTGTCGATGACCCACCGTGTGTTCCAAGCGGACCTGAACTGTAATCAACTGGTATCCACGATTGCTAGGTGAAATTTGATGTCCGACAGGGTATGCTTGTTCGTTGCACAGACCAGAGTGCTTCTTTGTAAGGATAGTAGTGGTCATACTGTAGAGATCATGTCAAACGTGACTGAAGCACAGTCGTGTGCGACCACATACGCGTTAGAGCCTGCGGCTGAACCATCAATCCATCTGGCAAGATTTGATAGCGTTCGCCTCCTATTCGGTGGTCGCCTCCTTGCGCGGATATACTGAGTACCTACCTCCATGGCGCGGGGTAGGGGCAGGAGATAACCAATACTCGCGGCGATGAAACATAAGTGATATCCGCTGTAGGGACTATATTGAGCATCCTATCGGTTGACTCTATCTTTCTGACAGGAGATATTGTACATACGTTGTCTACGGGTATAAAGTACCACATTGGGCCGGGGACTCAAACAAGCCTGAGAAGAATTCGATACTTTGGGTCCTACCGTCGCCGCCCTATGTCTTCCCAAGTCCATAGGGAAAAAATGATACGAATATCTTTCTGCGTATTTTGATTGCCTCTGCCGCCTAGAATGCGGCGTATGTTCAACCCTACTGACCAATGTCTGAAAACTGAATTTCCACTGCGCCTCATACGCTGAACAGTGTCGGCGACCCCACAGGCCCTGGAGGTTCACATATACCAGATTCACCGGCCTACCGTCGATGAAGCTCTGGGATACCAACCTCCCGATTAGGACAGATTACTTGCGTACACCGGCCTGAAGCAATCAGACTCGGCCAATGCGATACATCGAAAAGACCTCGCATGTCGACACGATGACGTACAATAAGAAAGGCGTCCGAATGATGGGGGTTATGAGCATCAGGTCGGAAGTGTGAAGTCGCCGCCGCCGGCTTTGTTGGGAGTTGATCCGTTATTGTAATCGACCGGGAGATCCGTGTTAAACTCATTTAACGAAAGACGGTCAGGCTTCATCGCGGATGCGAGGATACTGGGTGGAAAGCAGGAGCAATGATTGTACGACCTGGGCACATTCAACATTTCATGCGCGCAGAGACACATTCATGGTTCGTCATTTCGAGTCGGCTGTACTTTTTATCGCGTCCAAATTTCTGTTTGCACCGTAAAAAGGAGTGTCCGTCGGCTGTCAGAGAGGTTGCGCGAAGATTTCCGTCTGGATCGGATCTACATCCAACATTCGGGACAATCAGCATTGAAAATGGGAAAAATGAGACGAACATAGAGAAAACATTATTACGCATTCAAAGATGATCGGGGAGCGGAGTGTGCTTGTTCGATCAGGTGGGCTCTTGCGACACTTAGCTTTTGTTGCTGGTGTCCTTTCAGTCATTGGCCAAAAAAGGATAGTCCCGTGGACAGGAGTGGGATCCTTGCAAGCACATTTTCGGTTCGGGTACGGATTGTGAGGGAATATTATCAGCAGGCTTCAGTAACAAGTTGACCACATTTATCTTAGATCTAGTCATCTCGTTCCTAGCCATTAATCTGGGCATATTCATCTATCGGCAGTGCAGCTTTGCTGCACACGACTGCCCGCGAATGACTAGATGGATGAGTTGCACACCAGCCTGGTCCAACGAATCTTCCGGATCACGAACCGCACAAGTCTTGCTAGAGTGTTTGATGACCATCACCTTCCGTAAACGGAGGAAGCCATTACCGTGCCTTGTATCAGATCTGATTCGCAGCTGGCTGCGACGAGGCAGCCCGCGGTCTTGACACGTTATCACGTCTTTTGGTTAATCAGAACCCGGAGCGTCCTGGAGACGAACGCAGCGATTGTAGCGACCATCTTCATCCCCTGGCAGCGCGCAGATTAATTAGCACAATAGTTGTAATGGAGATACTAAAGACAGCAGCAAGAGAATGATGACGTTGCGGATATACCGGGAATGGAGCCGGAGTGAGGTGTCCGTGGCGCAGAGAGCCGAGGAAAATCGATTGAAACGCATGGTGCATTGGGTCCAGAGCTCAATGCCAAGATCTAGCTGTCTAGAGTTACTAGTTGGGATCATTACACCAGAAAATATCTTACATCTTTGGCCAGGAGCAAGATTTATGCGTAGATCTAGCAGAAGATTTCAACGAGTGCTTTGCACGCCTCTCAATAGCATTCCAGAAATTGAAGATACTGACCGACGACTGTCTTCGTGCGGCACATCTTTCCCCCGCAGGAGGGATCCAGTCTTCAGCCACAGCATTCCTGGATGGGATCAATAGGGCTAGTGCGCGGCGCAACAAAAAAAACTCGGACAAAAACACATGATACTGGCATAATCTGACGGGCACCTCCGGCGACCTCAGAAGCCGGTCCATTCTTCAAAATTTGGGGGAATCTACATACTAGCGATTAAGCGCCTAGAGTGACAGCGGAGGAGTGAAAGTATCAGCATCCAACTCAGTATATATGTTTGAATATTTAGAACCTCCGAAAACAATCAATGAGCTTTGTGCAGGAAAATGGAGAAGTCGGGTCGATTCGGCTCACCTGCTCATTGTTCGGGGAACATCAACAACGCGAAATTCGTTCGTATGCCGTCACGGTTAAGTCATGTTTAGCCCGAATAAGAACCAAATTCTTAATATATGGATGCTGGATTTCTTCATGATATAAGACATCTTGATGCGTGCCTTGGAGTTCGAAGATAAAACATTAACATTCAGCTGTTCAGCAGTGGACCTAGAAAGAGCTGTAAAACAACGTGAGGATCGGGATGACAACTTGAACGGGCGTCTCTGTCTCTCGCCACGTATGGCTTCCACCACCACTCGTCCCCGTACCGGACTCGAGAAGTCAACCCAACCGGAGACTGAACTCCTCCTCTCGAAGGCACTATCGTCGTTCTCTTCGCTGGTTATCTTACAGTTCGTCTCGCGCATCTTCACCTTCGTACTGAATCAAGCCCTCGTTCGTCTCGTATCGCCACAAGTCTTTGGCACAGCGGCCATTCAGTTCGAGCTGCTCCTTTCCACCATCCTATTTCTCTCTCGTGAAGGCGTCCGAAATGCACTCCTTCGCTCATCGAGAACGTCTCCCGAGAAATCTCGGGATGACGGCGAGCGTAATGGTCTTGCCAACATATCCACCCTGCCTATTATATTTGGTGTACCTGCTGCTGCTCTAATCACTATTATCTATGTCAAAAATGCTTCATCAACTACGACATCCCAGTCTTATTTCTACTCGGGCGCGGTTGTCTATGCTCTGGCAGCGTGCATCGAGTTATTGTCCGAGCCTCTGTATGTCCGTGCCCAAAATGATTTACGCATCGACCTTCGAGTAAAGGCTGAAGGATGTGCGGTCGTGATGAGAACGATTGTTACTTTCCTTTCTTTAGTAGCGGGGTCTGCAGATTACGCGCTCATGGCTTTCGCACTGGGGCAAGCCGCGTATGGGGTAACCGTCTTCGCAATCTATCTGTACGCATATCAAGGCAGCCTTTATCTCTGGCCGCAGAGGTTCACCACGCTGGTGCATGGCAAGTGTGTTTTCAAATAATACATTTCCTTCGGGTGATTGATGTATGTACAGCAAAACCTCGAAATACTTTGATTCTGCGTTATTGAATCTCTCCATTGCAATGACGGCCCAATCCTTCATCAAGCATTTCCTCACCGAAGGCGACAAATTCCTGCTCTCGCGCTTTAGTCCACTAGCTGATCAGGGTGGATATGCCGTTGCCTCTAACTATGGTACGTGAAAAGGCCCACAGCGATTTATCACATTTACAATAGGCCTCTAGGCTCTATGGTAGCTCGAATTGTGTTCCAACCCATCGAAGAGACGTCGCGTGTATTCTTTTCAAAGACGCTTTCCAAGCAATCAAACATCGAGGGCCTTCGAGCAGCATCCAGCATGCTTCTTTCGCTGTTGCTTCTCTTCACGCACATACTGCTGGTTCTTGTCGCGTTTGGGCCCCCCTACCTCGCGATTGCCATTGTCATACTTCTCCCATCAAAATATCACCATACTTCAGCGCCAACCATTCTGCGCACCTACGTCTACTACATCCCAATGATGGCATTTAATGGCGTCCTTGAGGCTTTCTTTGCCTCTACTGCCTCGTCCACGGATCTCCGAACACAGAGCAGATGGTTGTTCATGTTCTCTGTCGGATTTATTGGTGCTGCTGTGGGCCTGGTGAAGGGCCTCGACTTCGGTGATGCTGGGCTAATCTGGGCGAATGTCGCGAATTTGTTCTGCAGGGCACTCTATGCTTGGGTATTCGCGCTACGATACTTCCGCGAGAAGGGAAGCCCTGAGCTCATCAGCTGGAGACAAGTCGTGCCTCCCCCTTCCGTTCTCTTAGTCTTTGGAGTCTCGTCAATCGCGATGCGATGGAGCGAGGCAAAATATTTGGTTTCCTCCCGAGATGTCACAGCACATCTAGAGCATATCGGTTTGGGCGTAGGCTGCCTCGCAGCGTGTTTGATTGCTTGGTAAGGAATTTGTTGTCTAGTGCATGGTGTGCACTGACTTGCCATTGTCAATTAGTGCTGTCTTTGAGCGAGAAGTGCTCTTGCAAACATTCAAGTTAATCCGCCGTAGATAGTATATTCATTGGGTTGTATCAAGAAATAATAATCGGTTGCCGTATGACGCCGTCCTCATGTTTTCATGACACCTAATATTTGCCATAAATGTTTTCTAAGGTGCAAGTACGTCATCGGTTGCACCGTGCTGCTCCACATCGGATATAGGAAGTGTGACGTCGATGCGTGTACGAGGACGTGATCCAGCCAACCTTTTCTCTCTGCGGTATTCTTCACATTCGTACTATCGTTCTACCAGTCTCGCGCCGTCACCATGTCTGCTGCTTCTAATGGAAATATCGATCAGATGCTTGACACCGTATGTTGAAAGAAGCTGCCCAAGTATACCCCAGGGCGGTCGTGGGCACTCATTTAATAACAACATCTTATAGGATTCAAAGCCCATAAATACAAATGCGCATGAAAGTATGCCGGTATCGTCCTCGAGTGAACAAGATGATCTAGCCGGGATGGATTCGAGTACGCAGAGTCGGTTTCCTGATCTGGCTTGGATTGGTGTCGGGGTTGTGCTGATGCATTACGTAGCGTCTCCTTCAGCGGATGCTCCTCAAGCAGGTGGTGCTCAAGTGGTCGTAGGACAATCGCCACCGAAGCCATCTTTCAAAGAGGAGGTTGTAGGCAAGTTGTTATTACATTAGCTGCATCGATTAGCCTAACCGATGTATCCTACTAGGGCATGCTAAAGTAAGCCCTGAATACTTCCGTTCTTTTCAGTGATATTTGCTAAGCATCGTCTAATTGCATAGCGAATCCGTGGATCTGTGCGTACACTGCCGTTCACGAGTCCCGTACCAGCCTGACGCCTGTCCTTTTTAGGTGTTTGGCAAAGTAGGTCTCTGACTTGAATGTGCCGGTTCTTACACAGCTTGCTCACGGTACTTCAAGCGCGATACCAAAGAGTACGGGGAGAAGATTTTGCGAGGTGAAGCCACATATCCTCCGAATCAGCCGGAGAGGAAGACTTCAGCATGATAGCTTCGGCTCCCTTTACTGTGAAGTTGTGAGCTGTGACTCGTCCTCAGTGTATTCGTATATTCGTATATCTGGTCTATAATCCATAATCGCAACAGTTAGCAGTGTGCCGAGAATTGTGCGGAGAGTGACTGTATGCACACTGTGGGACCATGAATATTTGCAAACCCGGAGTAATAGCCGCGTGGCTGGCTGACGTTCACTGAGTCAAAACTTCCTCTCAATCTTCATGATCATCAAAGGCCTCTCGGCTCTACAGATTTTGTACATCTAGCACTATCTTCTAGTCTTAAGTAATTGGTTTACCCCCCGAAAACCTTCTCACTCCAAAGTAGAAGCTAGGATCCCTTACCTGCATTTCAGTATACTCCGCTGGTACCCCTGACCAGCTCAATCCACACCCCGCCCCCAACATGACAATCGTTCACCCAAGCTCAGAAATACGCTTTAGCACCACCCCCGGAGGCTTTCAAGAAAAGCAACCGGGTCGAGTGTGTTCTTCAGGTGATGCGAACCCCGTTCTCCGGACCGCGCGAGATGTTTTTGAAGTCTGTATCTTGTTTTGGAACAACTGCCAGCGTCCCGGAGCTCACCTTACCATATTCTGTCTAGAACACAAATCTAGTGCGCCTGAACGAACGGGGCATCGCAGCAGCAGCAAAATACGTGCGTTTGCTCAGTAGATTCATGGGCGCGCACATCAGATCTAGACGCGCGACTTGCAGATTTTGGACAGGATCCAGTCCGAGTCATACTCCCCACGGTCATGGCGAACGCACCCATTGCACATAGTCCCACACGAATCCCCGTCCTGGGACGATCCCGCGACGAAAAATTGCCTCGACTGGATATTCGTCATCTCGTCGCTGAATTTCAGTTTCTGGTCAGAACGGGAGGGATGCCCCGATCGTTACGGCGTGGAATGGCGAGAGGGGTGGGACTTTGGGCAGACCACAGTACATACAGGTTATTGGTCGTTGGTCGCTGCAATTGACCGTGGTGAGCCCGCTATCGTTTGTGAATATACACTCGCTCAGCTGCTCTTCAGCCCTTGACGAAAATATCCACGTCACCGATCCTGCGTTTTATTCATCCACTACGTTATGTCCAGATTCTTTATTTGAGCACATATTCCGACCGGCGGCACGATGCAGTGAAGGGATCCCTTTGCTAAGGGAGAGAATTGCCATTTTACGCGAAGTCGGGCGTATCTTGTGTAATGTGCGTAGATTTTATGGACAACGAGATCACATTCATGGAACTACTTTCATTACAGGACTTCGGTGGATCTTTTCAAGGATTCTGCTCTGAGTTTCTTAGCAGATACGAAGGTCGCGGCACTGCGCTTCAATTTGCACGGATGGTAGTGGAAACCTTCCCTCCATTTCGTGACGAAGTCATGTTTCAAAATCAAAGAGGTTGGCAATACGGCCCTTCCGAGATTATCGTCCGACTGATTCTGATGGCAGTGCATTTTTGGAAGCGTGCACAGATTTTGACTGCCGAGATCTGGGCGGCCTTCTATCCTCTTTCCCCCGCACTACCTCACCTCTTGTTTCCGCAGGGACCTGTTATCAGTCAGCTCACCATGTTTTCTGACTATCGTGTACCACAAATCTTGCACCATCTCCAGATACTAGAATATTCGCCTAGCCTCGTAAAGTCCCTGGAGGAGTATAGAAATTTACCTGTCGGAAGCAAGGAGGAAGTTGGCATTCGAGCTGCTAGCATCGTCGCCGTAGAACGCCTGAGGGAGGAAATGGTCTATCTTCAGGCTGTTGATCAAATTTTTCAAAGAAAGGTCGAGATCAGCAGCGTACTGATAGATTTTTACCTATGGGATCTTGCGAAGCGGATCGAGAAGGGTGAGGATAGTGTCACTGGCATATGCATAACAAAAATGCTGCCCGCACATAGAACCAGAGGAATCTGGTACTGATAGTCTAATAGATTGATCGCAGTACACATTGGTCACAGTAAAAAAGGAATTTCTACTATTCAAAATACAGCTGGTGGACGGCGGAACATGGTTGACGGACTGGGGAGTCGGCAAGCGCCAGGTGCACGGTCACGTGCGAACAAAACGCGGCTGTGGCACCAGCCAAGTTGGTTTGGTTCGCTTGTACACCTTCGCCGGGAGCAACAGATAACGAGGTATGTGCGTCGAGACCTGGTTGCCTGAAATTTTGTGAAGATAAACTAAGTAGAAAATCTGATCGAACCAGGTCATGGTTGATCAACCGTCTGACGATGTGACGGTGAAGCCCAGTGCACAAGACGAGCTATCGCGTCTCATCGCGCTTACCCGTCACAATAGCGAGCTTCTGAATGAATGCAGGGAGAGTTCTCAAGTTCGATATGAGGCGATGAATTCCCGAATGCAAGATCAGCAGGATCAGTTAGGAAATATCCAAGCCAGACTTACCCAGATGGTCGCAGACGAGCAGAAATACAGGGCGGCTCGTCGCCCGCTCTCGGGTATGTGGAGCTGCTGGAGACTTCGCGACGGGTTCTAACTTTGTGCGACGTTAGACGTGCCCAAGGAAGAAGTTCTACAAGTACTTTCTGGGGCCCACGCAGACTTGATGAATGCAATCGCGTCGTCTATGGAAGGTGCGTTTCGCCGTTGGAAGCTCGGGGAATCAGAGCTGAATAGACATCGACGGTGAATTGCAGAAGCTCGGCACACAACGGAGAGGTTTCATGAGGAGCTGCTGACAGCTCTCAGCGATAGGGGCCGAAATAGCTCAATTGCCCCTCCCGAGCTAGACTACATCGAGCCATCATAATCACGCACCCTCAGTCGTACTGGTAAAAAAAAAAAAGTCCGTGCTAATACGTTTGGACGACAACGAGGACGCTGCTTGTGGCCAGTCATGTTCTGCTGCCTCACAGCGCGGTCGTGCTCGAGGAGACGGATGAGCACGATCGATTGGCGTATATCGGCAATACCCATTTGGGACGCGGCCATTCGTTCATGATCATGAAAGATAGGCAACACCCTCTCCAGCCGTTGTACCTGCTCATCGATGCTCCGGCTATCCATCGATCGCGAAAAGGAGGAGCGTCGTCCACCGCTCGCCAGTCTCCAAGAGAAAGCCCACCACCGAGGATGTCAGATTACAGGCAGTCATACAAAACATGCAGATGATATGTAACAATGGTAATCTCACAAGTGTCGCCGATCCCAACGTATGTACAGGTCAAAAACGTCCAAAACGAATGGTCGTGCGCTCGCGCATCAGTTGATCCTGAGCAGCTCGACCTCAAACTTGAGCGTCGAATTCGGCGGTATCACGGGAGGGAATCCTCGCGCCCCATATGCCTGTGTGGGTGTAACTTAATCGCGGGCAAATCGATGTAATGCGATAGGAACGCACGTAGTCCGGTGTCGCCGTCAAGACAGCCTTCTCGCCCAACGATAATTGCGGCACGCCTGTAAACGTACGCGCCATGAGTCGATCATCTGTATTACGCACGTACAGAGCATACCTTCATCCCAGCCCTTGATCACCTTTCCAACTCCAATCTCGGTTTCGAATGGCTGTCCCCTGAGCAAGATGTCAGTAAGTACTCGCATCAGGGAGGACCCAAGATGGCTGACCGATCTCGACTCGAGTCAAATTTCCGACCGTCCAGGAGCGTGCCGACATAATGGATCGTGACTTTGTCTAGAGTGACGGCATCATGAGGAGGTCTGTACATAGGAGCAGTCCGGAGGAGATACGAACCGCCTTTGTTGGGGAAGGTCGCGCCGTCACCGGGCCTGATTACCTCAACTGTGACACCCTATGCGGCGGGTCGCGTTGGGGCCCGCGGGAGAGGAATGTGTAGGACTCACCATGTCGTGGTGCGGTGCGGCGGCAATGGTTGATGGACAAGGGGCAGGTGTACGAGCGAGAGCTAGGCCTTGTGGCTGCAGACTTATACTGGCACGGAGGCGGAGTACGGATCTTGATCCGATCTGGTGTCACCCGGCCCATGTCTGTCCTGCGATCTCAACCTGCCATAACCAACGCCGCGTCCTGAGAGCATGGCCAGAACATGTTATCGATGTCGATGGGAGGCGATATGTCTTTCCATATCTTCAGCCCTCTATCGTCCCCGAACTATCGATGTCCCTCTCCCGCCGCCCTTCTCCACCCACCAAAATTTAGAAGACCTATCGCAACGTCTTCACGAAGCTCCTCGTCATCTTTTTCTCGGAACAGAGTTGGCTCCCAAACACACGTATGCTTTTTCCCTCATCCGTTTGATGATCGCAATCCTCAGGTCATATGCTCGCACGAGCTGCCCAGACGCTCACCAGCGGTTGTCCAGCCAGCCGGCCCTGGCCACAGCGTTGAGTAACCGAGGATAAGGAGATAGGTCTCTCCGCGCACCGGCATGGCGCAAAACCGGGAGAGACTCACCCAGAAGCAGCTCCAAGACGCTCGGGAACTCCCAGACGCGGGGTAGCCTCCACAACTTCCACGCACTCGCTTTGGAGAGCGAAGATCCTCGCCGGACCACGTCGTGAACGTGCACACTGCTCTATGCAAACACCGTCAAGCTCCGTGTCGGCGAGGGACAAAGTCCAAGTCTATGTGAGCTGCCTCGGGTCCTAGGACTCCTGGATAAGAGGTTGTACATACAATGTCGTAACCATGCTGTAAGAGAGCGTCTCTCTAGCGCGGCCGAAGGTCAGACGGAAATGCTCGCGATAAATGAGCAGATGAGTCCTCGTCGGCCTTCTGCGTTATCCGCCATGTTCCTATCTCGCTTTCCGCTCGAGACTGCTCTTCGGCCTCGGAATATTTACGAGCAAGCATACCCCACAGCCTCTGAAGGAAAGCGTGCCCCGAGGGGACGGTTCCTTAAGTCAGAAGGGCATTTCCAGGTTAGAACGTTGAACTGCAATCACCGATCATCATCTCACAGAGATTGCGCCGGATTAGAGGATATGTCGAAGGCTAATACAGCAATGTGATCCGTCGTCGATGTTGCTGACTACGTATGCCACTCGTACACAATTGAAGTACAATGTCGTACCGGCAGGAGCTTAGGAGCGCCGGCCTCGGGGTTCAACTGCGCTGATTCGTAGGCACCAAGGACGTATTTTGCTGCATGGCACAAGCGTGGAGATAATGGTCTTCGTCCCGCGAGCAATGAAACTAATTGCAAGCGAAGTCAGCGGATCGGAGTCAAGAGCGCCTGAGAAGCAGGGATGTGCTAGAATATCCGCACTGATTGAATGGTTAATGTCCGAAGTATCTCTTGAGAAACCCTTTCATTTTCGAATTCAGCGGGCCAATAACGTTCGTCTAAATACTCACAAGCAAAATACATAGTCAGGAAAATAGACATAAAGCAAGATCAAGTTACCATAGTACAGTATCTGCGCTCGTGCGGCGGACTCGCAGAGTCGAACCCTGGCCATCTAAGGCAAGGGACACGGATCTAAACCCCCCGCTGGAGTGCTTGGCAACTCCCATGACAGCGTCACAGCTGAGGGTGAGCCGGCCAGTGGTCCCCCACTGGCCGTCGAAACTTCCCCCATCCCTGGGTCCTCCTCCGCGCACACTCATCCCGTGTAATGAGAAGGAGAGGACACAGGAAATGGTAAGCGAAAACAAAGGGGGAGAAGTGGCCGGTACAGTCAGGAAGCCCCAGGAGGGGGGGCAGGTCGCGTTCATCGGGTAAGATCGCCGAAAATGTTGTCGAAACGTCCTGTGGCCTGAATATAACACATGAGCGGTTTAGTCGCTGCCGGGTGGGACAACAGGGTGCGGATAGAGCTCGCGCTCCTCCCTATACTTCTCTGTAGCACGGCGCGCTGCGCCCGGAATCCTGGGCATTCGAGTAGGTAGTGACGAACGGTCTCCGTCAGACTTTCCATATCTTCGAGGGGCTCGTGGAGGGTAGATCCTTTGAAGCAGACACACTGTTCAAGGTAACGTGATAACTTGAAATTACCTTGCATAGTGCGCTGCAGAAGCAGAAAATACAGATCCTGTTACATATAGCGACCACTGCATGGACATGCTGCATGCGAAACTTGAACTAGAGAGCTTTCGCTTACCAACTTGGTCGGGAGTGGCCGTGACGCTCACACCAGATCTCTTTCACAATAATTGCGCGAAGACTTTCCTTGAAATCAACTTGAATCTGCAGCCAATATTGGTACCAGTGTGACTTTGGAACTGGGGGGTTTAATGGAAAGACAAAAAATATTGAAGAGGACCTCTTGTATGACCCACAGTGCAAGTTTACGTTATAGCTGCATCATTTCATTCTGTGGTGAGCATCGCCAATCCGTTTGTGATCTTGATAAAAACCAATATTGAGGCGATGTGTTTCCTCAAGACTCAAGTATACACCATAACATGGAATTGCACAGGTGATGGTGCGACATGATTGGCTCCAGAAAATATCATTTGTTTTAGTGCCAGTGCTGACAAATGTCGAGAATTCTTGATAAGAACAGAGTTTGTGCATGAGAGACATATTTTTGTGTAATATTCAAGAAAAAACAAAGAGCAGAAGTAGTAGCTCTCTATTTGGCATGAGACTGAAAAGAATACTGACAAAATGAGGGCTAGAGAAACATGTTTGCTGAGGCTGGCGAAAGTATCCTTTAGCCATGGAAATCCAGTCACATAGACAGTTTAGATAGGCTGAGCTATAAGTGACACGGAAGCTGAGGTCAACATCACAGTGGTTATGGTGGTAGTTCGGAAATAAGTCAAAGACGGGATCCCCGAGAGTGTCGGGAGAATTGCCGAGCCCTTCGGTTCGGCATCTACCGTGGCACGCGTTAACTTCGACAGACGAATTCTGTTAATGCTCGTAAAGTCTCAGCCTTACAGATCTCCTTGACTCAAGCCTCGGCAAACTTTACACATTTGGACATACGGTTGATCTCCCAGAAAAACGGCTAAATAACGTCTCACAAAGTGAGTATATGTGAGATCGTTGCATTTGCCATCTCTGCACTAAACATTCGGGCAAGTATCACATCTTTCCTCTGCCAAATTCTTACTTCGGTCGGCTTTATGGAGAGTCATCCCTCGGTGTGTGTCTATCTAATTGGGATATAGAAGGAAGCTAACGAGTCATGCAGTACCCAGCTCTCGCTTCCCTCTTACCCAAGTACCCTAAGGCTGCCGGGGCCCTGTTTCAGACGTACAATGATTTGGCTTTGGGTGAGGCTCTAAGGAACGACAGTCTACCTCACAGCTCAAAGATCGAATTTTTTCAGCGCAGCAATGGGTTGACCTACAAGTTGTCGATCTCCAATCATGTTCGAGAGGTGCCATACGGGGGCGAAGACCAAAGACGGTGAGGCCTACACCGTCAGCCATAATCTGAAATCTGAATCATTGCTAACGGCCACTCGAGGAACATTCCCTGTGTGTAGTTCCGTGCTCCCTCGCAGAATCTATCTCTATCTCGTGGTAAGCATCCCGAGCGTCATGTTGAGAACTGTTCTCCAGCGGAACTTATAGGTTACGAAACGCATTCGGAGAGCTAGGAAGTCCAGAACATATTCATCTCGCTATCAACTCTGAAGACTCATCCATCGTATACTACAAAATCAGTCGAGGGATAGTCAAGCCACCTGTCTAGCATGATCCGACCGAGGTTTGGCTTTCAGATCCTCAGATTTCCCAGTGCTAGCGCTGGCGCGACCTATATGTAGGAACGAGGGTGACAGGATGTTACTCGCACATAGTAATAGGGTCGATCCATATCGATAACAACATCCTCCGTTATCATATAGCAATGCAGATTATGATCCATCGACATTCCACTCGTGCGTCTCAATTAGCAGTACATATTTCAATGTCCTAAAAAGATCTGATCAAGACACAGTATCGCTACAGATTGTACAGACATTATCTATCGACATACTAATGTACGATTGCTCGCTGCCCACTGCGCGAAGTTTTATCTTCGCGCAGCAAGAGCACACATAAGCCTGCCAAAACAAAGATGACAATACTTGCATACACCGGCACCGAGTGATTGATTGACATTAGTGTCCCTCCTAGCATGGGAGCGATCATGCCCCCGCTAAAATCGAAGACAAAATCCAACTGTGTAAGCGAAAGGATATAAAGCAAGATTCAGTATACATACATCCGCGATAGTGCTGAGGCGATCCCACAAGCGGAACCTCGCACTGATAGAAGAATCCGTCAGCTATGCGGATCGATAGCGAATTTCGCTAGAGATACCTTTCGTGCCGAAGATCTCCGGCGTCCATCTGTTCTCGTGACGGTCGTAAAGGGTGTACTCGGAGCAAGGGATGGCTGGACTCACCCGTACAGAACCGCCCACATCGCCTGACAGAGTAGGAGTCAGAACGTCAGGAGCATGCCACACACGTTTGTCACTCACTGTTGCACTCAAACTGATGCCAACTGAACTCGCTCGAACGGCCCATGATTGCTCGACGGTTACGAACACTCCGCAGAAGAAGGCCGTAACAAACGTGCTCCCTGCGAGTGACCATCGTCTTCCGAGTTGGGATTCAATCAGATAAGCCCCAAGCTATACCAGCGTCTCAGCGAACGGACTGCCGGGGGTGAAAGCTGGTTGACTTACTATTGCTCCAGGGCATCCACCCAGGGCATAAATCACGACGTCCCACATGCTATCCGTCAGGCTCTTCGGCACAAGGAGACCTGCGTCACCAGATCTGGAACGGCCCTCTAGGAGCTTGGGCAGGTAGACATTAAACATTGTGTATGCTTAACAGAAGTAAAATCAGTATCCTGATCTCACACGAAAGCATGAATGGTAGTACAAAGACTCACCCAATGACATTGCGAACCAAGCCGCCCACACAAGCAGCGTTGTGTTCATCCACTCTGGCTCCAACACCATGCCTATGCGGTCAAGCCACGCCCAGAGCGGCTTCCTAAGCCACCGCGGCAGCTTCTTGTACAGCTTTGGTCTGACCTCGTATATTGATGAAGCAACGGACATTCGACGGCTGTTGCGGTCGGAAGATCTGGGGCGCGGGCGAGGATGTGCGTAAGATGCATCGTGCCGCCTATCAGCGATGGACCTCGGCAGGTCATTGGGGGAGGGGAGCAGGGCTTCTTTCACATCATCGGTCTCACTGTCATGTTGCGCATTGCCTCTGATATAGTCGGATGCATGGGGCGGCTCTTGGGGTATAGCCGGCGTATTGAAAGAGTGTCCGTTGAGTTGGACGTTAGATTCCCCTATTGCACTGTAGTTTTTCGTGTCAGATTCGTCCGTGGTCCGTAATATATCATGACTGCGCTGGGAAGACAGGGATCCCTGGCCATCCGGCGAATATCGAGTCTCTACGACATCCTCGTTGTGGTTACCGGCATCGAAAATAAGCGATGCAGTGGCATCGGCGGATGCAATCTCCCTGTCGTGGATTGTCGACGCAGAATAGGGCGGTCTTTGGACACACATATCTTCCTCACCTTGCACGGGAACATGCACGTCCCGTACATCGTCTATATCTAGGTCAAGGTCATTTCCGTTGAATCTCGCAATGAGCTGCAGGGACTCTAGAGCTTCTTGCTGGCGGCCTGCATGAACAAGATAACGAGGAGACTCGTGTAACTTGAAGAAAACTATCCGCGCGAGGAACATTGAAAGCGTCTATTATGAGTTAGGCTATATGCACGGTGGACAAGGGTAAGATGACTCACAATGAGTCCAAGCGCTGACAGTAAATACTTCCAACCCTGATTTTGTGTTGTAATGTCGCACGGAAGAGGTGTAGATGGACAGGAATGCCCCGGGATCACAAGCAGCGCGACATAGGCCGCTAGCACTGAGCCAAACGAGAAGAAAACTGAAAGCGCAGTAACAAGGTACTGTTTCCCGTTGGGCATGTGCTCTAGCAGAAGAGTGCCATCGGTCGGCATCGATCCCTATTTCAAGTCAATTGTTAATCGCGCATCGTATACAAATGTCCAAATTGATAGACTCACCCCAACCGCACTGCCCAAGAAGAAAAGTGCTGCGCAAAGCGTTCCAAAAGTATTTGCAAAAGAAGCCAGTACGCCAAATAATGAGGTGAGGAAAAGGGTAGCATTAAAGGCAGTTGTACGGCCCATCAGATCTGAACCTTTATAGGGAATATGGTATCAGTATGCAGTAGGGCAATAAGAATCCGAAGAGACCCACATGTACCCCAGCCTACAGCACCAAACATCATCCCCGCAAACATGGAGGACGATAACGCGCCAATAAAACCGTCCGAGACTGAAAGCAGTTTCAGCAAAATGACACATCGCCACGAAGTTCAGGGGGACGAAGAATGTAAGGCAAACTCGTATAGTACATAGCGAATATAAAAATCCAGCTCTTCTCCAATAACCTGGCATTTCGAGGCTCTGGGGATTGACGCGAAGGTAGTACATACCTGAAAAGTGTTGTTGCACACGCGGAAGTACTATTGCAATTGCTTGAATCCACATCTGTAGCACCAGGCTCTCAGCACATGTCGTGTTCAACTCGGAACACTCACATTATCCGCCATCCATCCTATGGCGATTAAATGCCGCGTTTTATATTGTACGTATACTGGATGCTGAGACTACTCACCAAAGCCACACAACGAGAGCAGTGTCCATTGGTACCAGCCTATCAACCCGATCCAATCACACACAGCGCATGACTCCGTGTTAATGGGACCGGTAGCTTTACGCAGAGATAACCACGTACCCATGCCAATACGATCGATCGTTTTGTCTAGAGGAGTTCGTCCATCAAGCTCGTCTCGTTCGCAAACCCCCTCCTCCAGGTCGTCAGCCTCGTCGTCGTCGTCGCGGCTCATAACGGAGAGGTAGCTGAGGCGATTGAGGGATGCCATCGCGACAGGAATGGTCGTGTTATATATGGGGACGCTGACTGCGTAAATCCGAAACCCGGTGGCGAGTCACGGCGTGTGGCCGTAGAGGCACTACTGCCTGAGAATCAGAATATTCCTGTTTGGTAATGTAGGTGCTTATGCAAACGATGGCGCCAACTCTAGAGCCGCTCACGATATCAAGGACGAGTGCGTGTAGGGCGAGTCGGCTGCAGGTTCCAGAGGCGTGCCTGTCGATAAAGTCTAGTCTATCGCTAGTATGAAGCTCAGAAACGGTTGGAGCAAGCACCAAATACGATTTAGACAGGAGAGTGCGTTGCAGAGTGGCGGATGGGTCGTTTAGTACTGAGCATGTCAGCCACCCGAGGTGATCGAGGGTTCTAATCCGGTACTCGCTTTCGGGGTCTCAGACAACCGCTGCCTCCCGAATCTTACTAATACTGGCTACTACTGTATGACTTTATTGGCGACGGTGAACAATGTCGAATTCCACACGCGGACCTTGGATCGTCGACCTTGCTGCAGCTGGCCGAGTTCAACATGTGTTTTCACAAAGTGTCTTCAGAAACACCACGACTATCGCTATCCTCGTTGATTATACTCGCAGCTGCCCCAGAGCTGCACGCTCGCCGCGCCCTAACGGAGACTGCGTATTTTTGGACTAACGGAATCTCTCCCGCCTTCAAGTGCAGCCGATACCTGGCAGCCTACATACCCAGTCTGCGCCGAAGTTCTGAATGTCCTGAAGTTAGTCGCCGGCGACCTCGCCTACTTGTCGTGGAGGGGACACTGTCCTCGCTGTAGATTTATGACCATTCTCCGCTTGTTCTTCTGGCGACGAAAGTCTAGCTTCTGCCTCATGTTTCAATTGTTCTACCTTGCCAGCGTCAGATTAGGATAGTGTCGGACCACTTGCAACATGTAATAGTATCATTGATTTTGCAGCTTGTCATGTGAACACTGCTATCAGGTTGGAACAAAGTTCAGCGTTCAACGTTCAACGTTGGCGCGCGCAATCCCTGCTGACTTCGCATGGAATCGAATAACTTTGACTAAAGCCTGATGTTCAACCCTGTCGGCTGTGTCGTCATTTCCGTCCCCACTCTTGTCCTCCCAGAACCTTTCGTCGTCATTTCGCATTATATAGACAGTAAACAGTGGTGCAGTCTGCAGAACTTATCAGCGAGAAGTTCTCGCTGATAAGTTCTGCAGACTCGCCGAGAACCTGTATCATTTCGGCATTTCCGGCGCTACATGCAGGTGCTGCGAGAAACCGACTCACGAGCATTACTTACGCGAGGCCATGCTCAGCAACCGCTCCACACAGGTTGCCACGTTATTTGTGTCGTCAGAAGAGTGCCAAGCCAAGTGTTCCTGGTCAGCTACGCCTCTCTCCACTTCTGCTCCAGCAGACAGTGGTGCGGTGCGTTCGCGGGCACGCATTGGGGCTGAAAGGCACACCTGCGCATGTGTGATAGGCTGGTCGACTATAAGTAGGGTATAGTCTGGAGACAACTCCGCTGATCCAGTAGAGCATGACGAAGCTGTGGCAACAGGCGGTCCGCTGCGCGTGTAAATTAATATTTTTATCGGTTAAGGCTATGCGTCAAAAAGGGCGTTGATATGGCCCCTCGTTTCGCCCCTATAAACCCTCAAACGACGCACATCATTCCTCCAGCTCCCCTCTCTCTCAACCACCACCTTACCTTTGACTCGCCCTATACCAAACGACATGGAAGCCCCTAAGCCTGCTATGACTACTACCACTCAGCCCCAGGCTGTGCAAATGAGTGAGTTGACAGTGGCGGAGGCGGTTGTTGTCCTAAGTCCAAGCACTAACATTGTTGTTGGTATTGCTACAGACATGATGAACCCCCCTACCCGTAGTCAAACGCAGGAATGCCAACACCACAAGGCTAACCGTCTGAGGGGAGGAGGAGCCGCTAAGGTAAGTCAAAGCGGTGCTGTTGTTCGGATGCGAATGAGGCTCAAAACGGTGATCCTTAACAGGACTGCTTCATCGGCGCTGTTGAGTGCTTCCTTTGCTTCGGTGCGTAGTCCCATTCTGCTAGTTTCTACATACTGATGATATGACGCTACAGAGGGTTGCAAGGTTTGTACCACTGAAGTGATGAATTTCACAGCCAAGACTAACATTTCCCCCTCACTACTAGGAATGCTGCGAATGCTGTGCCGACATCGTCTGTATGTATTCTCATCTGCTTTATTATCGTTGATGCTGATAGAGCTACCTGAAGGCTGCCCGTGCGAGATGTGTTGCTAGGCATATCACCACACATTGTATAGCAATATCCTCGCCTTTGATATCTGCGCCAATCATAAATATGTCTTGTAGAGTAAACACGTGTGTCTAGGTATACTACACGGATGCGATGGTGCAAGCGAGGATTGTTTTGCTGTTGACTTATCATAGTACTTTTTTTGCTGAATTCATTGTTTGAAGTTGATTTGAGGTCTTGTTTGAAAAAGTGAAACGGATATCATGACGGCGGCCGAGTTGCTTCTGCGCGGGGAAATGTTGGCTATGATGTCATTTCAACCCCGCTTCAGATCCGGAAAGGATGCGAGTCGTTGGCTGATAATTCTTAAGTACTATAGGACTGAATGATTATCCCGAGCTTCACTATTTTCGCCGAAGTTGTCATAAAATACAACAAAGAATTATTTGTCTTCTTGTGGTGCAAGGACCAAGAAAAGCATCAAAAAGTTGCCTTTCCAATGCCGTAAGCTTTTCCTCCCCCGCCCAATGCGCCTTTCCCACCGGAGAAAGAGTCAATTCTTTGTGTGAAGCCCAAACATACTGTTTTTCGAATATTATTATAAGCCAAATATATGCTATGGTTGCTAGGTTGTATGAATTGTAATGTGATGCCAAATGAATGTGGTGTTCAGTCCGAGTTGCTGCACGAATGTCCGATGACGATGCCTTATCGCTCCTCTATCTTCAAATGTCCATTGCTGCATGGCGTTCTGCGTCGTGATACTGAGATCCATCAGCGATCATATCTTTAAGGCTCAATGGTGAAGCACGGGGAGTTGTTGCCCGAGTCACCGAATACTTGAACAGTCATACATCAACATAAGGATTTTCGGACAGTGGGTGTACGTACAAACGACGATGTAGTCGTTCCGTTCAGGTACGTCGGGCACGGTGATATCAACCTTCCCTGCTGAAATAGGAAATCCTGCTGCCAGTGGTGTATCTGCCGCACGGCAAACAGGCGACACTATTCAGAGCTAGGACAGAGGTGATGATGTGCTGAGTACTCACTGATATCCAAGTTCTCGCTGTCATTCTGCTCGTATCCTAACAGAAGAATACCCGTCGCATTTGTGCGCGTCTGAGGTACCCGGGACGGATCCCAGGTGACGGTCTGATTGGAACTGACTTTCCATACAGTTAGGAGATTAGGCGAGATTATATCCGCACTCCATATAGCATCAGTATTAGGGGACTGAATGAAAGGGATGGTGGAGAGTGGCGAAGCACGAGCCGCAATAGCAAGCGCAGCAACGACGGCGGCGAGCTTCGAAAACATAACAAAATCGACCTGATGTTCACGAGGATAGGAGCTGTGAAGAGGGTCCTCACACGGGTATCACAAGACGTGTATCAGCGATTAAAAGAAAGTGCGCGAAGGTGTCTGAACGGCGCGACCGTGCCAAGAGGAGCAGCGAGATAGTAATGGTAATAGTAAGAAAAGGCTGCAGTTTTATAGGCTGCGCTGAAGTAATTTACGCACGTTGTCATGACTGTCGCCAGTGTTTACCGGGGACGTGACCAACCTGGCAGGCGGCGGCTCTGGTGCGTGAAGAGACATGCCGCCGTGCTTCTCTCGTGACGAGAAACATGTTCGAGGTATTTAGATTCTCCGACCATAGGCAGTTGTGCTACTAGTATTCGGACACACCTGGAGAAATAGATACACGAGTCAATGAAGTAATCAATATCAAGAGTGGTCAATTGGTGGTCAACATGCAATTACTTCCGTCCAGCGTCGCCGACATCGCATCCGAAGAGGGGCTGAAAGACTCGACGACCTCGATTATGTGTAATTCACAGGGGGGAAAATGAGCATGAGAATACCTTAGTAACATTAGGCGAGAGTGGGTCTCGCAGTAAACTTTCTCTTCAGCTTAAGGGTCACCAATCCGGGCTCTGGCAGCGGTCGGGAGTGCGCATCTATTGGCGAGCGCCACTCCGGCAAACGATTTCATCAGGTTGCTTTTTTTAGGCTGTCGGCTACTACATTTGGAATAGTAACTGAAATCATAAAGTTCGGGGAACGAAATAGTATTGCAATACGGTGTTCTATAAGATGCTACGCAACAATGCAAAACGAGACATAGCTGCGACAGAGATTGGAGATATACTAATACATGTGTACACAAGATTCCAATATCCATAGAGATCCGATATATAAGACAGCGTGAGGGCATCAACCCAGTGTTCAGGGTATACCTACGTGGGGCATCCGCCCTTTCTAGTCGTCACTCGCACTAGGAAGTGAATCAAAATCGCTCATAGTCCGTAAGCGCATTTTGAGGGGGGAAGGGTTGAGGTAGTTTCTACTACTCGGCAACCGTGCGATTCGCCGCTTGACGTGCTCACGCGATGGACTCGCAGACATGGTTGAGTCGTCGCTACTCGGAAGATCCGAGTCACTCATTCTGGTGCGACGCAGGGCTGGCGATACGACACCCAGCGGTGTGACTTGTCCCATGAACGGATCATCATCTGACGAGAGCTGCGGTAGGGATTTTGTTGGCGTGGCAAGCATGATAGAATCATCTGTGATCAGGCAAAGGTTAGCAAATGAAGTATAAACACCGGGGCAATTTACTCACCACTACCGGCAATGGGCGCCTCTGCTTCTCGAATGGCCCTCAACGGCGAGGATGGGATGGACGGACTGGCTCGTGCCTCTTGCTTCAGCTCGCTAACACGGGTCTTACGTCGTTTGGTTGGCGTCTGAAACAGCTGCTCAAATGTCGCTGTTTCGCCAAGTAGCTTCGTTGCAGACCGTGTTCTCCTCAGTGGCCGCTCCACACGAACTTGTGGCGTGCCGCTGGACTCCTGGTTGGCGCATGTTACGCTGGAGGATTGTGTACGCTGCAAGGTGGTCGATCGCAAACTCGCGCGGCGCTCCACAAGCAGCACCTGGCTGAAAGTAGGTACCTCAACGGCATCAAGCGTAACAGCTTTGCGTTTGCGTGCCCGAGACACGTGTGTAGAGGTGGACGCAACCGGCGTGGTGTCCTCCCCGGAGGATTCGTCCGATGAGGATCCGAATGGATCTTCATCTTCGCCTTCCTTGGAAGCTGGCTTTCGACGGGATAGCTTGTGCGATGTCCGCTTGAGCAAGGTAGAGGTCGTGCCTTGGAAGGGCACATTGACATGAGTACTACTACTTTCAGTGGTTATGTTGCTGATACTCGACATGCTTTCCAATTTTGCTTGCGGAAGAAGCAAAGGGGCGGCCGAAGCTAAATCGAGTTTGGGCTTCTTCGCCGACCGCTCCTCAAAGACGTCATCGGCGTTGTTTCTCTTGCCTAGGATAGACGGCGTGGCAGGTGAATGCACGGCAACGCGCTCCGCGACAGAAGCCGCAAAGAGGGGAGGAACATTTTCCTTGTCGGAGCTCTGTCGTCGCACAGATCGATTAGGCGAAGACCCAGATTCACGCTTGGGCGTGACTGGCTCGCGTACAGGCAATGATAGGAACGGAGATACATGTAAAGCTGGCGGCGCTGCCGGTAAAGTGCCTTGATTTGCCGGTTGGTGCAGTCGCACAGGTGTCGTAGTATGCACTTGTCTAGGCGAGGACTCCGGTGTGGAAGGTAGAATGGCATGAACCAGAGGACTGGGGACTGAAGGTGCAGGTGGGCTGGAGACAAGAAGCAAAGCAGAAACTACGGCTGCAGTTTCTGTAGCCTCATCATCGTCTTCCTCCGTCTCAGCGAAGAGCGCATCGTTCGAGGCGCCCGATTCCGCAGCGGACAAAGCAATGACATTGGATTGTTGGTCCGATGATGCAAATGTCGTAGCCAGGGGATCCACGGGAGCTTGAAGACAATTCTGAATCCCTTGTGGCCAACCCCACGAAGGTTTTGATACATTCGCATAAGTTGCCAGCCAGAAATCATGGAACGCGTATTTCGCTCCCTCTGGTTTGTCCTGCCGCCCACAGAAAGCTGACTCTATCAGTGGTGTCAGAGCTTCGACAATCTCAATGGAAGCAGTCAAGGATTGGATGCCAAGCAGAACGGTTTGATACACAGGCAAAATCTGTATCAGCTGTCAACAATTACTCGGCGGACACCAATAGACTGCACTCACATCCATAGCATATTCTTCAGCGGTGAAGACTTGGTAGTCATCTGCAATCCATAAACTAAGACCTTCCTGCAGGATCTCGAACATGCTCAACGATAATTCAATCGGGCAAGCATCGATGATACGGGTGAGCGATCTGATCATCCACAAGGCCGTGACCTTGTTGCGAGGTTCCGGTGGGTATGATGAGACTAATGTGTCGTTCGCGAACTCCATAACCTCCGAAGGTATCTGTCGAGCTTCATTGATCTCCAAATGGGAGAGGAGCAGATCAACCACGCGAGTTGACGACGTAAGGGTAGGATCGTGGTTGGACAAGATCTTGGCGGCAATTTGGTCAATGACAGAGACGGAATCGATGCCATAATCGAGACCCTTGGCAATAGTGGTCTGCAGCAGCTTGTCCCACGCCTCGACGTCTTCAGTTGACATGTCCCAGATGTCAAGATTCCTGGACACACGTCATCAATGACCTAGCTTCTTATACAAAGAGGACTCACATGAAGGGCACTCCGAGAAGAATAATTGCAGATTCGAATGGTGCTGCACATTCCTGCCACTTTTGAAAGAAAATGGCCCAAACGGAGCGACAAACTGCTGCGTTCCACATATGGCCACGCTTACTGTAACGAGGATCTATCCGGGAGCGCCAGAATATGTCCAGTTCGCCGGTCTCGCAGTCAAATATCACCTCCGCACATAAGGAAGCCCATTGATATCTGACTTCGTCCACCGCATTAATATTTCCAACAAGGCTCATCTCTTGCCGGATCAGAAACGCGAACAGCTTCCCGGCTGCTTCGACAAGGATTCCTGGAGTGAAAACGGTCTTCAGTACATTCCATAATTCTCGAATCAGATATAGCTTCAATCCCAGATTCCAGCGAGAGACTGGGGTAGGTAGCAGCGCTTGGCGACCAACTTTGACCGGGCTCGTCGGCACTTGCCCGCCTAGCTCAGGCTCCAAGCTTAAATCGAGCCCGGGGTTTTTCAATAAATCGATCAGGATTTCAGCAGCCTGGTTTGCGAACTGTACGATGCCTTGATCATCGTCCGCATCTAGGTAGAATGAGCGCTTAGTCGTGAAAACAGACAATCCAAATCTACCTTGCATCACGGCTGCAGGTGCTCTTACAAGACCATACCAGACATCTATGATCTCAGACTATGGATAGAGATATTAGCAATAAGGTTTTCAAGATAGAAACTGGTGTACAAACCGGAAGCTCGCATCCCCAGGTCAGTCGAAGAGCTCCCAACCCCTCTTTCCAAACATCCAACAAGCTGTTGAAAACCCAATCCACAGCGAGCTCCTCCCTGGTCAAGGATCTCAGGTCCTCCATCTGTGCACATTGCTCGAAGAGTGGCTTTACAGCCTGTGGAAGTAACTTGTACTCTGCCGTCAAAAGGCCAGGGTTTGCGGAGAATAGGCCTAGGGGCAGCAGTTTTTGTGCATTCCATTCAGGCTCAGACTCCAAGCCGACAAGACGTACAGCAGCATCCAATGCGTCTTTGCACGTATGCCCGCCCTTCTTGCTCATTCCACGCAGCACACCGAGGGCGCGCCTCAAAGAAAGTTCATCAGTGGGCTCCTGTGACAGAAGCGCGCCAATGGTGGTAACTCCTGCGCCCATGTCGACAACGGACTGCACCACTTTCCAGACGGTATTCATGCGCTTCATGTAGGCCTGTTTTGCTGCTTCGGCCTCCTCCGCCTCAATATCCTCTTCATCCTCGACCATGTCATCTTCAGAGACAGCTGTTGGCACCTCCAAAGGCGGATGAAAATAAGCCCAAGTCATGCATCGCCAACTCAGGCATCCGAGGGCTCTTACAGAACTCTTCTGATGCCGCATACCAAGCGAAAACAATGCCGAAATGGAGCGTGTAAGCTTGTCGTTAATATACAACGTAGGGCCAAGTAGCACAACGAAACTGGCTAGGACGCTCCATGCCCACACTGGACCTTGCGCGACATGTTTCGGATCTGTTGCACCCAAGGTTGTACGCAAAGTGCGAATAATAACAGGGTCCTTCGAAGGGCTGACAGGTCCGTTAGAAGACGTGCTTTGTTGGGAAGTGAGGAAGTCCTCTGCAATGTTCGAAATCCGCGCATGAATGGACGCTTGGGGTAAGGTTGCAGCTGCATAAGCAAAACCACCTAGGGCATGGCAGGCTTGAGAACGTAATACCAGCGTAGAGGCTAGCAGGTTAGAAAATATGGAGGGCAGCACTTCGATAAACGCAGGTACAAAGACGTTCGGGTAGGCCAGTGACAAATCGTGGATAGCCTGAAGTTTAATTTGAGTATGCTGCAAGATCAACGGTCTATGGAGCCTTACCTTGAGGCCATCATTCACTGATCCCTTCTTGCCCTCTTTCCCCAACTCGCCCTCAATGCCACGGCGAAGCGCGTAAGCGATACGGTCTTTTGCAGGAACAAGAACCTCCGCGGGAAGACGCTGGGTCTGAAGTAGCCACATCGACAAGGCACATGTTTTGCGAGCATTGGGGGTAGGGAGCTCATTCGCAAGAGGAATCGCTAAAACTTGCGTCAAAACAAAACTCAATTGCTTATCTAATCCTGTCATAAGACATTGTATGAATGCACAAAGGAGGCCACATACCGGTGAAGATCTGATAAATAGCGGGGAATGTGAATAGGACGTTGAGGAATTTGATGACAGCGTGGCAGACCGTGCAGAGATCGCGGGCAAACTTGACCTGCTCCTCCGACATTCCCTTCTTTTTGACTGGACTTCCCTTTGGTGATAGCAACACCACACTCTCCTCCTCATGTAGAGTCAGCTCCTCAGAGTGCTCTGTCTTCCCCGGGTCTACAAAAATACGACTGAGATCCCTGACTAACGCGTCCACGAGCATTTCGCGATGTTGCCTAAGTGGGTGAAACAGAGGCCATGAGCAATCGGCATCTGTGCTACCACATACGCACGATCTCAGTCGGGCAGCAAGAACTGAGTAGGCTTCAATCAAGTCGCGCAATGACGCGTCCACTGCAACGATTTTGGAGACCGGCCCTTCAAGATAATGGAGATCAGCAAGGGGATCCGAGGGTTCTGGAGTCGTCTCCTTCTCGAAATTGAGTGCAAGGGGAAGAAGAACATGCGTCGTCTTTTTTAGGATTGACTTCACGGGAGGCGTTTTCTTTGCACTGGATTCAACCGACAAACGTGGAGGACTAGAGGGTAAGATGCGGTATTGACACTCTTCTGACCACACAACTCGACGGCCAGAAAATCGCGCCAGACGATTCTCCTTGTCTCTATGGGATGTGCTTGGTGGGGTAGGGAGACTCATGGAGAGTCAGGATACGCCTGTTACGCGTCAGCACTCGCGCATAAATTATTGAAAAACAAGATTACCCGATTTCTCAACACGATGAGGTTCTAGGAGATATATAGAAGAATAAAATGTAAACCCTGGCGCGCACGACGCGATCCACTGTGGCCAGCATTCATGTTTGCGCATATTGACGCGTCTGAACACACAACGCCTTCAATCAGTTGTGTACGCGATATTTGACCCTCTCGTGACCGCGTAAGACCCCAACACTCCCAAACATCACAGTAGTAATATCTAACCCCTGTTTATTAGTACTCGCTACCATGTTGATGCAGATGAAGGCCGCAATGCTCGCTACAAACAGGATCACGATATTACACATCCTCTCTCGCGAGTGGTGTCTGAACTTTCTAACCTTTAGAGTTGAGCCTGGTTGAGCAATCTCCGCGTTATCCTTCTGGGAGCCGCAATGGCATCAAAACGCGATGGGCTCGTACATCTGAAGGTCGAGCGGACTCTGGTACGTGCACTCTACCCGTCCCTATCGGCATCTGCTGTATGCTACTCTGTGTTCGCATTCCCAACTCCTGGGACTATGGCAAGCTCTGATAGGGTTGATGAGGGCAAAATAAATTGTACTGCCTGTCTTCGCACCGTCACTTGCAGATCGTTCTCAAAGTTGATTACGTACTCCTGCTGCATAGACATTAACTGCATCCGTCGACGGGCCCTTGCCTGTCTCGGTGTGATAATTGTCAATATGTTGCATGGTGCACGCTTCCTTTCATAGAGCGATCTGTTTGAGCGGTTGAAATGTAAGGGCATATGCAATTTCCTTTGCAAATTACATCTCGTAGCCAGAGAAATCCCCATGCCCCGGTGTATGGACGCAGATGTACGTGGGAAAGCGGGCAGTGATGCCTACCTTGTCTACTCTTCAGGGCATCTTGCGGGCTATGTCCTGCGGCCGCGATTCTCATTGGAGAAATGCGAGTTCGCTGGCATGGATACGGTTCAGACGCTCGTGGGTTGCATCGCCCTCTAATTTTTTGCCCAATTACACCTTTTGTGGGTGTCTGCAACTGTATACTAGGTCCTGCTTCCTCACTTGTGAGTCCCCTCATCGATGCTGATTATTACTAACTGATAGAAGATTGAGTGTTTGGATTTTGATATTCTACATTAAGCATTCATTTCGATCTATCCCCTTCAGACTACTATTCAATTCCAATTTTTTTACAGGACTAAGGTGCTTTATGGGTGGCTGTTCGAGGCGATATCCAGGTGCCGGTCGTCCGGATTTGTGAATAAGGTCAACGTAGATGTAAGTCGCGCTTACTGTTCAAATTGCATAATTGTGGAAATTAATTGCCTCGATCTTGGACAGTGCCTTCGCGTATTGTACAGTGTGAGATTGGTTGACATGTGTTGTTATGGCGTCTTTCGATAATATATCCGAGTGGTCAGCCGTCGCCACAAAGCTGTGCGCTTTGTATGTTATGCCTATGGCACAGAATGCTCTTATTGGCGTCAGCATTGAGCATTCCACCGTCTGTTTAGTGCAACGTCAGGTATATCAATAGATTGTTGTCTTGTCTGCGACAATCTATGTCTCTGCTGTTCCGGATGGCAGCTCTTGATATCCTGTCTGCCTCTTGCCTGTGAGCACTCAAATACTGCTATCTCAGACATTGTATTGATGGTTCTTTTGAAAAGTTGGCTGCTCTCGTAGGATTAAGCTGGATAGCGATAATGAGACAAGCCTGAGCCGACGAGTTTGTTTGCAGTGCGGTGATGGTATGAATATGTCCGATCTCTTTACGATGGTCGATCGCTCTTATATATCACACTCTATCTAGCGGCTGTTCAACCTGGAACATCGATGGGCTCGGTCAGATGTTTCTTCATTCCAATCGCCTCGTTGGGTTCCCAGCGTGTCTGGATATGCTCTACGTGCGACTGGAGTACCCCCATGACAGATAGGAGATGAGTACACGTAGCCTTTATGTATGTTGCCCCGGCAGCGTCCGGATGAGATTAAGAACCATTCTCAGAGCCGATCCCGCCGCCAGTACGAGGTGGATGCGCCAGCGCACAGCGAGCCTGTTCCTCTGGGAGAGATGAGTGCTGCTGCGAGAGAGACAAGGTAGCGGTTCACTCCCTTGGCGATCGCATACAACAGAGTTACCGGCATCAGTTCCTTGTATTGCTGATATCACGTTGAATATACTTTAAGCTGGCAAATTGATCTTTGTATAGGATGCGCTTCTCGTACTGAGGTACTGCGTGCCTCTACGTCTACTCGGTCGATGCCGAGCACCTGGACTTGTTCGGGTTGTTCAAGGGACGCTAAGAGAGGTCTTTGTCCACCCTTCCTCCCACGTCCTCGTTGCTTTCAAAGTCTCGCTCGAAATACCATGAAAATCGCTGTTGTCGGGTCCGGAGTGTCTGGCCTCGCTGCAACATGGGTGAGCTCAGCGACGGCAATTAGATTATTCATTCACCGTCTTTCGCCTGCTCATAGTTGCTCAATGAGTTCACCAATCACGAGGTGCATCTCTACGAAGCCGATTCACGACCTGGTGGACATGCACACACTGTCTCATATGAAGGACCAAAAGACAACTCGGTCAACGTTGACATGTGTGTTATTCGCTCGTATATTTCTCGTCATATTGTTTGACTTTCATAGAGGATTCGTACGTAGCGCATCCCGAACACCTTCTGGCTGTATCTGTGGCTCTGATGGCTTGATGCAGATCGTCTTCAATCCTTCCACATACCCCAATTTTCTTCGATTTTTCGACATACACCCTGATCTGCGTAAACGAATTCGGCATACAGATATGACTTTTTCAGTCTCCCGCGACAAAGGGGCGTTTGAATGGGCTGGTCGGAACCTTAGTAGCGTTTTTTGCCAGATTTCCCGCCTGTTTGACCCAAATATGTGGCTCATGGTCTACGATATCTTGCGATTCAATGCTTGCGCAGGAAGGCTTCTTGAACACATGGAACTTGCCTCCCCAGACGACGACGGACCTACGATAGGAGAGTACCTAAGCCAAGAAGGCTATTCCAAGTCTTTCATGAATGACTATTTGATTGTGAGCAGTCGTACCCACCAACGCCAGCGTGTCGATTTTTATGTCTAACTTTTAGCCAATGACTGCTGCGATTTGGAGCACGCCACCTGCCCAGTGCGCTCTCGATTTTCCCGCACGTACATTGGTAGGTCTCTGACGAAATGCGTGTTATGATTGTGCTTTAAATCAGCTCCAAAGATTCAATTCATGCACAATCATCATCTCTTGCAAATTTTCGGAAAGCCTTCCTGGCTTACCCTTCAGGGCGGTAGGTATGTGAACCTAGGTACTGGCTGCGATGTTGCATAATCAAGTTCGTTGGGTTGGCTGGTATATTTTAGCCGAATTTACGTCGAGCGGATACTCTCAAAGCTCCCGAAACCACAGCTACATCTATCTACGCCTGTGCAGTCACTCGTCTCTACACCCATACATGCTGACTCCCGGAACATAGAGCTGACAACGGCCTCCGGAGCGCATGACTACTACGATCATGTCATTTTGGCATGTCACAGCGACACTGCGCTCGCGATTCTCTGTACCGGTGGCGGTGCAACTGCAGACGAGGAACGGATCCTCCGTGCGTTCCGTTGGAATAAGAATGAGGCAGTCCTGCATTGTGATGTACGGGTGCGTATGAACTGTCAACTTGTCGTAATGTGACGTGGATGTTGCTGACGATTTGACTGAGCTCCAGCTCATGCCTATACGGCGCGCCGCTTGGTCGTGTTGGAACTTCCTCTCAAGGTCGAAGACGAACAATACCGGAGCGAAAAAAATCATAAATGAAGTATCCCTGTGCGTTTTATTTGCTTGATCCTTTAAGCGTGACTGACGCAAAAAGTAGCACCTGTGAGTCTTGTTTCGGCACTGAACAAGCGTGTCTTTCATGCTTGGATTCTCTGTAGATTGGATGAATGATCTTCAGCACATACCCGAGGAACTTCACGGACCTATTTTCGTCACGCTCAACCCGCTATTTGATCCCAATCCAAGTCTCGTCGCAGGCAGGTATTCTTACGACCACCCAATCCTAGATGCCAAGGTAATCATCGGTTAATTTACCTTCGCATTATCCGCTCATCCACGAGCTCATAGGCCATTCGCGCTCAACAAGAGGTACACATCATTCAACGAAAACGTGGCATTTCATTTGCCGGCGCATGGCTCAAGTACGGCTTTCACGAGGACGGCTTTACGTCCGGGTTGCGCGCAGCAGCAGCAATTATGCAAGAGGACGCGACCTTGAATGAGCGAGAGATGCACATGCCGTTCGAGATCGTCGACGCTGATCGTCCGGGCCGTAAGTCACATATGTTCGCTGCCATATTCGACTTCCTACACACTTGGGGGGCAAAAACGATTCTTGGTTTATGCCTTGTTACCTTTGCAAGTGGCATATACTTAACAGTGTACGGAACGACACTCCCGACGAATAATGGCGATCCATCTTCATAAACCTACATTGTTTAACCAAGAGATCAGGCCATATTGGAAGAGTCAAGATCGATATCATAGGCCTGCAGTGGCGTTGTCGAGCTGACACGACGCAACCCTGAGCATATAATTCGGGAATTCGGGTGCCGCATCTTGAGAGATTGGGAGACTTAGTTCTTTTGTACTTATATGTAGTCATGATGAAGTCTACCTAATGACAGCAATATTCTTGGATGTTATCATGTACTATACGTAGATCACGTCACCCGCAATATATATATAATCAGTGGCTGAAACTTGTACATGGTCTATGTCGCTGCAACTTGAGGTTGTGATGATTATTGCATGATTCTTCAAGTAGAGTCAACCTGACGCTCCAGACTCCAGACTCATAGATGCAGGTGTAATCGGCAGCGTGTTTAAGATGTATATCAGGTGGCAGAACGTTCGATGGATTAGTGTGAGAGATGCATGTACACGAGTGGCTGGACGAGTGCTATGCGATACAATCAATGCATGCGAGAAGCCAACGGCTATGAACCAGAGCAAGAAAACTTGGACGACGGTATACGTATGTGCGAGATGCGGTAACAAACCAGAGTAGACAATTTATACAATAATACATACCGCGACTGATAAGTTGCAGCACTACCGACAGTCCGACGCTCGTCTATGTAGTTGATCTAGCAGAAGTAAGAAAACTATGATGCAAGATATTAGTAATGCAGATGTGAATGATACGATCACCCTCGCTGCTCGTTAAGATCAGGTAGAGAAAAGCGAACTTGGTTGCGAGGAGAATCACCCTCCTCATCGGATGGAGCTTCACTGCCAGGTTGGGGTGTCGCCGGGGATGACGGTGAGAGGGGTGTTCTCGGCGTGCTCCATCCATTACGTTGGTCTGCGAAGCGTACTGATCGGGTCGGGGATTGCTCACGAGATCCTAGACCACGCATGTCAATAGAACGGATAGAGTCGATGCGCGCATGCTGCAGACGTGACTGACGAAGACTGGATGGAAGTGTTGGAGGTTCGTTGATAAGACGTCGACCTTGACGATCATCTGGTGCCTCCGTACCAGCCTCGTAGCCGTAGTCGTCACCGTGATCTTCTGCATCACCACACTGCATGGAAGAAACATCCGTGCTCCGAGTGCGCATAAACGCACGAGGGAGGTGTCGTCGGACAGACATCCGTCGGCGGGAGCCACTCTGCCCTTGCCTTTGGGCGGAGGATTTGGGAGGAGATTTCGATTGCCTCCTAGCGGATCTCTTTCCCTCCACTGCTGACGCCGAAGTACCCTGCTCTCCATTACTAGCATCCGAAAGCCATCCTTCCTCATCTTCAATCTGACTACCGAGTACTTGTCTTGCTTTCTGTTGAGTTTCGAATTCTACACTCTTTATCTTGTCCCGAACTCCTTCCGCTTCATGTTGGATGCTAGTTTCGGCCTGGGTCATGAATGCTTCGACGTCGTGCGGTGCACGCATCAAGCGGTGTTTGATATCTTTGATGACATGAGCTGCCGCCCCTTCGGCAATGCGGATAGTGTCTGACATGGTCTCCTGTGGACCATTGACATTCCTCTGTACTTCGACCTCGACCTAAAAAGAACTATCAGTAGGGCGAACATGGCTGCGAAAAAAAAAGATCACTGACCTCATTGCCAGGCCCAATACGTCTCTCAATGATACGATGGGGGCCCTCTTGCCACTCCTGAATGACCTCCGAGCCATCAGGGAGATTCTCATCTCGAATGTCTGTACCATCCGGCCTTCTCGCGGCCTCTTCTTGGGATCGCGAAGCTGAAGACCCTTCTTCTTTCTCGTCCTGTGTTGTACTGCTTTCTCGCATCTCAAATTCATCAGACCTGCTTTCCTTCTCATTGGGAGGTAAAGTGCCTCTCTCCATCTCACTATCTCGATTGATAATGATATCTTGGCCTGGGATGACGGGTCGTGTGTGTGTGGTCCACTCGGGTAGCGAACGCCCGCTGAATGTTCCGAAGGTGTCATGACGGGACCACGTCCGTGAGACTGAATGAACACGACGCCCAAGAGAGAAGAAGGGGATAGAAAGGCCATGAATCGTAATAGAACAAAGAACCATGAAAGCAACAATGGGCTGGATAGTGGCTGCAAGATATTGCGCCTGATTTTCTGGAGGGGAAGCAGGATTTGGAAGCTGCTCAGCTGCAAGAGTGGATATGAAAATAGCACCTAGTAGAAAACGAATCCACAGCCACGATTAACAAGCAAAGAAAAAGTGTACACCAATAATCAAACATGCCTATACCCATTGGCCCGAAATGCCCACTGAAAATAGCTTCGCGGAAGGTCTTTACATCAGGTATCCATCGGTAGAGAGCAATCATGACAGGCAATCTGCGTAGAAGTAGGACCAAGATGGCAATAACGATGAGCCGCCAGACGCTGAGGGTCAGCGCAGTATCAGAGAAGGTGTCGAAGGGCATCCATGCGCCAACAAAGACAAACGCAGCGATGTTGAAGAGCAGATCGATGACAGAAGAGAAGACAGACTGTTCAGTCTGTTTGTTGAAGAAGCCATCCCAGGCGAAGGCAGTTCCACAGGAGAAAGCTGCTAGTAGATCGTCCGATCCAAGGAGTGTGTTTGCACCAATGGTAAGCATGGCAAGAGACACATACATCGCGACATAGGATTGCCTATCGATAAGGTCTTTGCGCTCACAAAACTTCATAAGATGTCGGAAGGCATATCCCAGGACCGCGCCGAACACTATACCCAGAACCACTTGATCTGCAGGAATATAGGGATTGGGTCACATGAGTAAAACAGCAGCAGACAAACGCGAAAACGCACATAACCAGAGAAGCAAGAACCAGTCAGACACAGCCCTCCCAGTTGTAGGGTCGATGGTAAGATACAAAGCAATGAATAAGAAGGGGAAAGCCGCCCCATCGTTGCAACCACTCTCCGCGGCAAGTAAATGTCGCAGATGGGCTGGTACATGTTTGTCTGCATACTTGCCGCCAACGACTGCCGCAGCAAGGATAGGATCAGTCGGTGTAAGACAGGCCGCAACTGCCAGTGATGAGAGGAAGTTGAGTCCAGGGATGAGCGCATAGATGAGGCCAGCTGACACAAACCAGCCCTTCAAAACGAGTAGTGTCAGATATAGTAGATAGCAGCGCCTCCCACAGGACACGCACCCATGTCATAACTGGAAAGAGGAGGAAAAATAAACTTTTCCAGTGCTTGGCCATATACGCTTTGGGAAGTTCTACGCCTATTGCGAAGACTCCAATAGCTAACACAACCCGAGTAAATTCGAGGACAATGGTGTTGGACGTAGCGACATCGTCTCCTCCCCATTCGCGAGGGTTGAATATATTTGCGCCATATGGCCCTGCTTAAATCAAAACCTAGCGCAGGACGAGGGGGAAAAAGTTGTACGCACCAATAACCACTCCGAACAAGAACGCCAAACATGCTTCCCCTATGTATAGCTGCCGTATCTCTCAGTGCTGATCAAGAATTGCGCGTGTGAAGGCCCACCTTCTCGCGGATGAGCAGCGAGAGCATGCCAAACTGTGTATAATGTATTGAGTGATACTTGCACTGATGAAACGATAAAGCAACCTACAATCACTACAAAGCCACCTAGCGCGGCATAGATGATGTGAGGTGTGGTAACATCAATCTATATGCACATAAGTGAGCAACATAGCTTAGAGCATCGCGTCGCCACTTAAGCCCAATCGCTCTAGGGAAAGACGCACCATATGAAATCGAGGCATGATTGCGGCAAAACCTCACGCACACGACCAACCCGGGACACAACTATGGGGGATGAAGAAAGCAGGACTAAGATATGTATAGCACTTGGTCGTAAGGTCGTGAATGAGTCGTACAAACCGAGGTCTGAAGTGGTTGTGGGCGGAAGGGCGCCGAAGTGTGGAGAAATAAGCAACGAATTTAAACCTTGGCTAAGGAGTTGCCGAAAATTCGGAGAGCGCCAGATATCTAGCCGACGCTCCAGGACGATGTGTTCGAGTGTCGAAAGAATTCGACGCTGTCTCTAGCAACGGCGACGAGTAAAATGGATGATCGAGAGGGGGGCATGGAATATCGCTGCCTTGAGGACGAGGTCCTTATGTCGGCCGAGTTGAAGGCGTCCAGTCAGCCTGCGGACACGGATGGCGATTCTGATTTAGGAAGGCCGGCACCCGAAGCCGTGGAAATCCCCCTCCGGCTTCTTTTCGGCCGCTCTACTGAACGCTCGCCTAACTGTTTCCCACGATGAGTCCACGCTTGATCATGGTCCTACGCATCGACATGGCAAGTGAGGCTCGTATTCATCTCGCTTGTGGAACAATGCTTATCCAAGGGAAGACTTTCAGGTCTTCAAAGGGAATAGCGGCACGAATTTGATTCCGCATGGAATGTCCAATATGTGGTCATACATGACTCATGACAAATCCGGGTAACTTTTAATCTTCTCTTCCTATTACAGTCGGTAACATCGACACCGAGATGCAAGCATGCTGTCTAGGCACTGCAGCGTGTACAGCGACGGGCGGGCCGTCTACCTAAACTCAAAATTGTGCTGCGTGTTGATCCGAGCGCTTAGAATGCACTTGAACCCGTGTCCTACCGCTATGTGGCCAAGACTTTCAGGTCGACGATTCCTGTTCTCGTCGGTGAGAAACATAGATTCCTGTCGTAAAAATGACTGATCTGTCGCTGATCACGCCAGAGTTGTGATAATTAAAGCTAATGAACCTTGTGGCGAATTACGATGCCATGGCATTTACTAGTATAGCGCACACGAACAATCCGAGGGACCATCGGGATTAAGGGAATGCTGCATGAGATAAACATCAGGCTTGAGCTGCATCTTTTGGCAGCACAGGTTACACTTATGTGGAAGCGCGGCGCTCTCCATAAATGTGTTCGGAACACACTGTGAGTATATATATGTTCACCTGACGATAGTATGCGAGTAGTACTCCGAGCCGCTAGCCACGGGTTTGACAGTGTCGCCCACAGTATGCCGTAACGACCACCCCGAGTTGCAGCTGATGGCACCCGGATCATGCGTCCGTGGCGAATGTCCATTGAGCACTTAGTCCGTCGCGGACGACGGAGCAGTACTACCTGGTATAAATCAACACAGGGAAAACTGCTTTCGTATTCAGACATGTCGAATCGCCAATTTAATGAGACCAGAAATACCTACAACCTGAGCTTGACGTGCACGCGAATGTGCCACATGATGCATGCCTCCCCAGGGCCCCAAGAGTCGGACCATGACGCTCAACGTGCGTCTGTCAGGGAATGCTGCGAGAGACAGGTGTATGGTCTGAATTCCTTTAGCAGATTTGGGGCGGTGAGAATGAGCGAGATCTAATGGTGTATATAATGGTTCGCAATGCATTCAAACCGCTATTATTAGAGACGATCTCGGACTGTTTAAAAATACTGCTAGTGACGCTTGCAAAGTTAATGCTTGTGATTCCGAAATATACGGAAATAAGCTAGATAAGACCCCATACGTGGAAGGTTTCGGTGAGCGATTGAGGATTGCACAATCCCAACGTGTTACGGGCACATGTTACGATGCTCAGACTAGACACATTGTGTTCTAACACGATATACCCATTTCCGATTGAGAAGTCATCTGGGACATTGTAATTGCTAAACCAGGTAAAATGAGCTCACTTCTGAGATGTTACCGGTCACCAGCTGGGACATTGACACCTTCGAGCGTATGCGAAGTTGAGACAGAATGCACACAAAAATCACCGGTCTGACGTGCAAAGACTACATTGGCGACGGATCAGAGTATAATTTTCACGGGAATAATCTATAGCAATCAATGTATGATGTACATTACGAATGTCTGGTAGCTTTTGAAAGAACGTAATATCGACACTAGCGCCATCACTACAGGGACGACTGCGCGACGAATGAGTCATACGATGACAACAACAAAGTAGGAAAGTCAAGGCTTTGCTTTGGTGACATGCCTCAATCACTGCAACACCTGTCCACACCTTGTGCAGACCGTCTTCCTATCACAGCTGAAGATGTATTGAGAGGGATACTCTAAAATCAGAAGATCGAATAACTTACAGAAGGCATAGAAGTCCACAAGGGAATAAGAGGACGGCACAGATAATACCACAAACACCATACTTCTTGGAAACCTGGTGCTCACCGCGCGCGCAGCGCGCAAAGACTATTCGACGGTAGCGGTAGAAATGAGATGAGCTGAGGATACTACGCATGTTCATATAGGCGCAACTTACGCTCCTGTTGGAACTGTGCACCAACACTGGCAGCTTCCTTGTCCATGATATAAAGACAGATAGGATTTAAAGGTTAGAGGATGTTTGGAAGAATAAGCCAGAACAGGGCAAATGGTACAGCCAAGCGAGACGTAGGCAATGAAGTGTGCTGGTTTCTGAGGTCAGAAAGTCAGTATAAGTATACTCCAAGGAGGCGGTACACCAACTGCATTCTAGCACATCCACAAGCGCAAGATGGTTACCAAGTCAAAGAGGGCAGTGTCGAGCGTGATGTCAACTTGGGTTGATTGACAAGCACGCCACTTTGGCGATGGCATCGCGACGCCTGCTAGCCGCTCGCGGGGAGCCTGTCTAGGCGGAATGTTATACACGCTAGTCCATACTAGTGCTGCGAACATAGCGCCAGCGACAGAATAATGGGCTCCACTGTTCATCGTCGACCGACAGTGGAACCACGAGCCATGTAGACAAAATCTGAGAGGACGGAAGCAGGAGGTTTGTCACCTACCTGTGCAGACCTTGGAAGAACGCAAGAATGGAAATGCTCTTTGCCACTTTAATTCTCCAGATCCGTCAGGTTATATACTTCCTTCAGCTGACCTTCCAGGTACCTCCGGTGGCGGCTGACATGCTTCCGACGCGGAAACTTTGAAAGAGGCTACCCGCGCGGAGGCCGTTTTCTAACCGTTTGGGATTCCTTGCAGTATTCCCATATGATATGGATACGGTGATCTAGAGTCTTTGCAGAATCAGAAGCAACTGCTGCAAAATGGCTAGACGCGGGGTAGCGGTGCGGTACAACGGTGATCGTGGTTAGCGCTATGTCCAATTGGTTTACTCAAGATATACACCAGAAACAAAATCAGTTCTCGATCATATGCATGGAACAGCGCGAACAAACCCTTACGCAGCCTTACCACAGCAGGCAATGTATTTCATCTATGCCAAGGATCACAGCCTGATCATACCAGTGGGTCTTGAATGATCTGAAGCGAAATTTTGAGTTGATCGTCTCTATGTGGTTGCGATTCTGCGAGTCCCGTACATAAACGTGAGAAGTAACAAATACACAAGTAGCAAAGCACCAAGGTAGAAGGGAAGGATACAAAATAAAGAATACACTACACCAGAGGTCGAAGATATTATAAAGGGATCGCGGAGAAGTGGAAATTGGGCATTCTAATAGGCTGATATGGAATGACAGATTGTTTTGAGAGCCCGCTCGTTGTTGTTGGTTGCGAGAAAGACAGATATGGGTAACTCTATCCGAAAAGGTTGTCACGAGTGGAGAAAACATGAACGCAGGATTTATTGCTTAGGGACGTGCAGGCTACCACGCAACGGCGTACTGGTGTTCCTGAACGAAGTACTGCATATGTATATGTTACCCACTTCAGAGTCGAGAAGGGAAGGAGAAGCGACTCACAGAATCCCTAGCAATTTGAACTTCTTGATGCACGTCGACTTCCAGATTAGTTCCCTGAAATACAGATCAACAATCATTCCCGATAGAAGGTGCTATACCAAAACGCACGGAAGTGAGCTCTGTATCTTGTTCCAGGCCATGTTTAGTAACTTTCTCCACCATCAGGAAGGTCGGCATAGTAGCGTGATCGCCATCGGTACCACGGCCACGTAAAACTGTACGTGTGTTGAGACTACCAAACTAGTCAATGACTGACTTGCATACAGAATGCGCAGATACCCACGTTGCGAGGAATGAATTCGCATACACTAGTTAAACAGATATGTGGTGAGTGTGTGTTTTACCGATATGATCAAAAAGCGTACATTTGCTCACAACGAAGTACAGCCCCATAAAAATGAAATTCTGTGGCATGATATCGTACTGCCATAGATCATGAGATTGAGTGAAACATGATTGTTATTAACACGTACCAAGATAAGAGTGGTCAGGCTGACCGCACTGCAAGCGGTCATCTCATTCAGTAATGTAGTGATATATTATGAAAGTAAATAAAGTTACCTGGTGAGTACCCCAGTGTTCACAGCGTAAAGGGTTAGGCTATTGACAAGTGAATCATCCCTAGCGCCATAATTATTAAATGGAATGGTTCCCGAAAACATGTGCGAACCCACTTAGAGTAACCTGTACGTAACTTCCGCAAAAAATAGCAGAGCGCCATAGCAGTGACAACATCTGTGGCGACGCCCAGGGCCAAGGAAATACTTCCGACAACCTAGTAATATTCTCATTCTCATGAAGGGAGCGCTCAGAGACAGGAAGAACAGACTCACCTTGATGTCCGCTAGTACCAGGAGGTTGGGTATCTTAAACCTGGTCGTAGCTGTCACCACACGCGCACTGACAGCGCAAAATACAATGCTCACGCCCTTGCCGTGTACACTGTCATTAATGGCATATTAGCATATCAGTGATGCCACCATGAGGCATATAGCTTACCAGATGCCATCGCTAACAGATGAGTGTTAATTATGATTCGATCGAAATTTAAAAGTGTATGCGTACCCAATTGTGCGAACGTGAGAAGGAGCTATTATGGAATTCGCAAATGAACGATCTCATCTCTGAAAACAAAAAAACTCACAATAAACCCAGTGACCCAAACGTTACTGTTGCTGACTGGGAAGATGTTAACGCGGCGTATGTCTCGTAGACAGCTTTCTCACATCTATAAACACGCATGGCAAAACAGCTACGAACGTTCACAAGCAAGGGACGGATGAGCACCGCTACATTTTGAAAAAGACTTGTAACTTACGCCTTCACTATAGCGCCTGCAGTAGCCTGTCCAACGAAAAGTGTGAACCATACACGGAGACTCAAGTGATGAGAGGAGACGAACACCTAACGTGACTTGAAGCTAGTCATAGAATTCGATCAGAAGGGGAGCGCTCAATCAGAAAATCAACACACTCACGATGAGGCTCCTATAGGACCGTCGCATGATCACAATGATTCTCCATACCGCCAATTACAGACACACATACCAGTGGGGGCTTTCTAAAATAATGAGCGGGTTGTCCCAGTTGCTAAAGATATTTGATTGGCCTGAGCATACCCTGTCGAATAATATTTATGCACGTACGTGACAAGGTAGAAATAGACCGCGTAAGAAATGAATGCTTGGTCAACAACTTCCAGTAGCCTGTGTTAAAGTGAGAGCGTGCGAGGGAACTATCCGGAGGAGAACAGACCATAGCGCGGCAACCTACAACCGAATTGTGTCAAAATGGTTAATATAATAGGACTCGGTAGGGACGACTCACGAGGCATTTGTAAAACGGACGATCTAACGGATAGCGACAGAAGTAGGTGTACATCTGGGTGCTGAGGGTTCCCAGCAGTCTAGACGTCGACGAGTTTACATGACTGCCCAGGTAGATGAAACAGAGTAATCTTACACGCAAGAGGCTCCAAATCCAATGAATGCCGCACCAAAGGTGGCATTGGCGCTGGAATCCATTGCTACGGGCGGGCAGAGAGAAGAGCGAAAAGGAGTGTAGGTGGCAAATGAATGAGATGTGCCAGACTTTCGAAATCTCTGTTCGACAGCGGGGGAGAAGGAAAACCGAGGCCCTGAAATGCAGGATGAAGAGAAGCCCTGAGGGAGGGGAAAATAGGCCAGGCACCAGGCTTGCCTCCGATACCACTACAGTCCCCGGACGACGCCCTTCGAGAAGGAAGAAAGATTGCAGTCGCGGTCGTCCGGATGAATCTCGCTATTGACTTGGCTATAAACGGCAACATCCAGTCGCACGCGACATTCTCTGAGACAGTCACTCGTGTTCCAGACACTTGTGCCGCCATCTCATCTATTCCCCTCTTGCTCGCAGTAACTATCCCGAGCACTGTGCATTCTGCCCGGACATATCTACAGGCTCTTCCTCTTCGATTTTTACTGCACTCTGTCCACTACTGACCTCCTCTTCTCCATCCGAACGATCTGATCCTGCCATATGTCATGTGCTTTTTGATCGGATCTAGGGAGACAACACCCACCTGTTCCGGCCGCCGTACCTAGACGAGCCAGGCCTAACAACAGTGCGCTCCCCGTCAACCCCGTCGACGCACCCCAAATCAATCCGCGCACGATATGCAATGGCGTCAGCAAGCGTTTCACGCTGGGCTCGGTCCGCGTGGTTCCTCTTTTCCCCCTCGCACGCTCATATCCACCCAGCGTTCGCGTGGCATCCTCATCCCACCTATACACAGTCAGTCCACGCTCAATTAGGAGCCGGACCAAAGGCCTGACTATTGTTGCAAGCATTGCCCACGGTACGAGATGATCCACCACCTTCCGCGATGGTGTCTGTGACTCCACGCGGGCGATCAAACTCCCTCCTAAGCGGCCTAGGCCCGGCAAAGCATCATCAGCTGGCGTGAGATTAGTAAGTTTCCATTCGGCTGAAATCGAGCGTATAGCAGTGACAAGCTGCGGATCTGCGATGGTAACCCAATCGACGGGAGTGGGTGCCTGTCTTGATTGAAGGCTTTGCGGCACCGACATAAACAAGTGCGGATGAAAACCGTACATTGTGGCGGTCGAAGGAATAGTATCCAATAGTCGATGAACGTCGAGGTATGGTAGAACAACTTGAGCGCGGCATACCGTCGGACCAGGATGTTTAAGCGAGATTTCAGTTCCTAGCGACTTCACTTCCATTGTAGCCGAATCTTCCGGCGCCGCTGTAGGATGCAGGGTTTCATGAAGTCCGCACGTACGGCAGTACTTGTCCGGAACGCGTTCCAAGCTATCCCCGTCGTTCGCTGTCTCCGCTACTCGCTTTGAGGTCTCACGGGGCAAGATGTTTTCGTCCTTCATCCAAAAGTAGACATCGGCAGTGGTGAGAGGAATCCCATCCTTACTCCCAGGTAGTGATGCGACGTGCTCTTCGTATGCATGTAGTAACGCCCGTGCACGACTCATCTATGGGCGCAATGGTTTGTATTTTAGCATTTGTGAGCACATGAGATAGCATACGACACGTGAGTACAACAGCAGTATTTGTCGCGTGAAACATACCTCGATTGCCTTTTGGCGGCCTAGCACAAATTGTTTGAACCGCGAAGCATGTGGGACGAGAAAGGATACTGAAGCTGCGGCCGAGCGTGCTTTATTCCGTCCCTTGAGATCTGCGACAATTTCAATGCTTCACCGATATAACCGGACTGCTCGAACAGCAGACATACCTTTTGTAGCGATCGGCACTTGAGAGAGAACCTCTCGCAAGAGGATGGAATAGCCTGCATAGTAAACGGCACAGAGTGTCAGTGAATAAATTCGCACGAGTCCAAAGCTCAGTATTGGTATCAAATTCGATCCAGACATACCAGCCTCAGCATCTACCCCAGAACTTCCCGCAGCATGCGTATTGGCAGCGTGAGAAACCTCATCGACCTTCTCGTCCTTCCATGTAACTTTTCGAACATCCTCACGAATAGGCAATAGCTGCGTGTTCCGATCCAGCTCTATATCAAATATTTGCTTATCACCTAGCACAGGGTGGGAAAGATGGACGGGGTCGAGCTAATCGCAACGGGGGTCTGTGAGCACAAGACACTATGCGCGAAATGCGAGTCATACATCTACCCAGTGTTCAATATCCATAGCAGCATTTTGACTACCCACCCATAAGAACGTGAGTTTCGCTAGAAAGGCTTTGTCCGTGGTGCTTGTTACGACGAATGGTGGCTCGGTGATTACAATTGGTTCCACAAGACTAGAAGGCGGTGGGTCGGTAATACACGTGATGGTTAATTTAGCAAGGAACGTGGAAATATGTAGACTCTATTGTTACCGAGAGGAGCCTGTGAATTACGAAGAAATCGGAGGAATGACGAACACTCACGTAAGATGGGGACGAAACTGAGAGACGCCACTTATGAGTGTGGTCCACCTTGCCTCTCTCACGGCGCTCTACACAAGGTCAGGGATCATTAACGGAAATATCCTAGATGCGAGGGGCATACCCGGAGTTATCCAAAGACTAGAATCCAAGACTGATATGCGCGCAACGATATGGAACCTAGTGCCAGTAATGTTAAGTAATGTAGGAGTGGGAATGTTGGATGATGATCTAGATTCTGCTGGGATGTCGGACGCCTCTTGTCCTTGTGTAGTGAATACAGGCGAGGTTTCAGGATCCAGGCCAACCGTCGCGACACTGCGGTGGATATAGGGCATACGCCATCCGCGTTGAACGTCTAACGACCGATCGTTGAACTCGTCAGCGAGACCTACAATATCGACTAGTTGGTCCTGATCTCCATGGATATTAATAATGCGCTTTTTGGGGGCCCTGCCGAGGAAAAGTGCAAGTGCTGGAGTGTCCTCATGGTGGCCCAGCGTTCGTGTGATATGCGTACTTGGTAGTGGTGGAAGCTGAGTCTCCTTGATTGTGTCCGCACTAGTCTCCGAATGCACATCGCTATCCACTACAGGCTGCATGCCTGGAACCACGACATTGCTGTCACCACCAACTGCAATTTCAAACAACCTTCGTAAACTGGGAAGGCTGATACCGCTTAGTTCTGTACCATTCGCCACTATCCAATCGCGCTCATCATCAGGCACGAGTACCGCGCAATTCTGTATGCACTCATCGTGACTACCGAATTCGCGCTGGTGCCGGAGTCGGCAATGGTTCAGCAGACCTTGAAGATTGGAGAAATCTGAACGACCACAGTCTGGACATGCAAGCTTGGCAATAGTAGGTGGATCGGTTGTTGTATTTCGGAGAAAGAGTAATTTCTTCGGGAGCGTAGGAGTGGCACGGGGAAGACCGCGTGCGCGGGATGAGCCCTGTCGCGGAGCAACATGAAAGTCCGTGGCAGGCATAGATAGCGCTGTGGATGGTTGGGGTATCAGTGGAATAGTCTCTTCGTAGACTGTAATGTCCCTTTCGTAGAGGAGGCGACATGGCTCTTCCAGGACATCTAATGTTGCCAAAGCACTGTCTTTGAAACTTGATACAGTATGGTTCGTGCCTGTTACTCTCTTCAGCATACAGCGTACCACCCAAAGCATGTGGCCACACCATTTGGTGTAGAATTCAGAGCCTTTTGGAGAAGTAGTGCCCAAGTGAGTCGGGAATGAATGGTCTCGGACAAACGCCGTCTCAAGCCTATCTCGACATCTAGTTCTTCTAGTATGACTTGTCTTGTACTAGGGTTGTTGTCTGATAATGTCATTGTTGAGCTAAGGACCGTCATTGACAACGTGGAGAAATCACACACATTCATCGGTAATTCTGCGCCTTTTTGCAGGTCGTCTACCAAGCTCATTCTCAATAACAGCGACTTCAGGAATCTCTAGATGCATAGTGTGAGGTCTCCAGGCCGTCTTGGTTTCCGAGGTAGTATAATGTCAGCCGTACAGATTCAGTAGAAAGTGACGTTTGTCGGATAACTCGGATTCTCGCCGATAGTTTTAGTACTACTCCAGAGATCGGGCCCAGCGTGACGTTATGAGCGCGTCAGGTCACATCGCGCCACTCATACTTGATCACGCACGCGTCTTGTTGACTCGGAAGACCGCCGCGTCTCGCCCTACAAATCTGCGCTCTCATACAGCATGGGTATCAAAGGCCTTACCAGTCTGCTCGTGGAGCATGCTCCTAAAGCCATCCAAGTAAGTTCTCAGTCAGTTCTTATGCAGGCTCCTTGCAAACGCTTTTCACCAGGAGCATGACATTAAGACCCTATTTGGCCGCAAAGTCGCCATTGACGCGTCGATGTCCATTTACCAATTTCTGATCGCGGTACGCCAGAAAGATGGCGAGTTATTGACTAACGATGCGGGGGAAACTACTAGGCAGGCATAAGTTTCTTACATGACAGCCGCCTGTGCTCACTCTGAATGGTTACAGCCACCTCATGGGCTTCTTCTATCGTACCATACGGATGGTTGAGAATGGTATTAAGCCGCTGTACGTCTTCGATGGGAAGCCTCCTGAAATGAAAGCTGGTGTGGTGCGCTTTCTCTCTTCCTTTAGAAATTACGCTTTCTCAAATATCCCTCAGCTATCTAAGCGTCTGGCACGTAGGGAAGAAGCTAAGGAAGAAGGGGAGGAAGCCAAGGAAACGGGTACAACAGAAGACGTGGATCGTTTCTCAAGGCGTACCGTGAAAGTCACTCGGGAGCATAACGAGGAGTGTAGGAGATTGCTCGGTTTGATGGGCATTCCGTTCGTTGTGGTGGGTTAATGAACATGGATACCGATATCTGCCCTGGTGACAATTTCATTTCTAGGCTCCATCTGAAGCTGAAGCACAGTGTGCAGAGCTCGCACGAGGTGGAAAGGTTCGTATACACACACCAGACCTTTCATGATACTCAAGTCATTCAAGGTATATGCTGCTGGGTCAGAAGACATGGATACCCTCACATTTTCCGCACCTGTATTATATCGCCATCTTACTTTTTCTGAAGCCAGAAAACAGCCTATTAGCGAGATCCACCTTGACAAGGCGCTTGAGGGTCTCGAGATGAATATGTCACAGGTGCATACTTCTTCATTCTTTCAATATCTTTTCGAATTCATGCGTTCTGGTTTAGTTCATCGATCTATGTATTCTTCTCGGCTGTGATTATCTTGAGCCAATAAAAGGTATAGGGCCCAAATCTGCCCTCAAACTAGTCAGAGAACACGGTAATCTCGGTGCTGTCATTGAGCACTTGCAAGAAAAGTGCGTGAATGGCTCTCGAATGAACTAAAACCTCATGCCTTCATTCAGATTGGCAGCTAAGGAAGAGGCTAAAGAGGACGGGAAGAAGAAAAAGGGCGGGATTTCCATACCAGAGGAGTGGCCATGGGAGGAGGCCAAGAAAGTCTTCGAGAAGCCTGATGTTACACCAGCGGACCAGATTGATGTTAGCCGACACTATGACATCTAGATGCGCATAAGCTGATTTCGATTCTAGATTGAATGGAAGTCGCCGGATGCTGACGGCCTTGTGCAATTCCTGGTGACTGAGAAAGGTTTCAAGTATGTAGCTCATTTTCGTCTCCGAGAACCCTTCTGAGTCTTGATGCAAGTGAGGAGCGTGTCCGAAAGGGTGCTGAAAAGCTAGCCAAATTCCTCAACGCGAAGCAACAGGGCCGCCTGGATGGCTTTTTCGCAGCGAAGCCCAAACCATCTCAGGACCGAACAGACGATGAGGACAAAGGAAAGGGGAAAGGGAGGGGGAAGGGAACAAAACGCAAGGTACACTCAGATTTATGGTTCCGTATACAGCACGCCGTTTCTTATCATGTGCTTTAGAACGAGGACAAAGATAAAGGCTCAGAGAAGGGCAAGAAAGCGAAAACCAAAAAGTAGTACGTGCACGGACGGGACATTTTCAGGGCGATTCAACTGTTTTACTGTCTATTTCGCGATACCTACCTTGTACCGTATCTCTTTCACTGTATCACTACTCAGACTTCAGGAAACCCTCAGTATCGCAAGGATCGAGAATGCGCGATGCCTAGGGAATTTCGAAGATACTCAACATTGTGGGTTTCTGTAAGGCTATTTTTTTATGTTCATCTTTCCCAACGCCTTACCGCTCCTCACTCTCCCTTTGCGCTTGCTCCTGGTGTCACTTCCCTTCCTCTCTCCCGGCCGCTTCCTCACCCTTTCTCTGTCCGTCCTCGGCTTCACTCCCTTCTCCGCAAGTAGCTTGGCTTTCTTCTTCGCTAGGCGCCTTGCTACCCGATCAGCATCGGCAGCTTTCGCCTTCTTTCGCTCCTCCTTGGGTAGATGAGAGATCTTCCTTCCGAGCTCTGAGTCGCCTTTAGGCAAAGGCGCGCCATGGGTCGGGCCTCCGGATGACATCTGAGGCCGATTATAGGCTGAAGATTTTGCAGCGGTGGCGGCAGGAGGTCTCGATTTTTTGGACGTCACTTTCACACCTCCAGGAGCGGATTTGCAGCGCTGTACTCGCAGTTTGCGTTTGGCAAACTTGAGTCGGTCCTGTTCCAATGCTAGTATCTCGTCGACACACTCCTGATCCTATGGGAAAACACAAGATGAGGACAAATAACCGAAAGGATGCATGAAGTAGACGAGGCATACTACAAACTGCACATACGCAAATCCCTTGCCGAGTTGCGTATCCTTGTCTCTAACGATGCGCACTCGCTTGACCCACGTCTGTTGCCTATTGCGTTGATCGTCTTTGGAAGTATGTATCACCCTCTCATCTTCATCGTCGTCCAAGTCTTCATCTTCACTTTCAGCTTCCGCGACCGCGGTAGGCGATCCCCGCTCTGCAATTACTAAGCCTTCAAAAAACACCCTCAAATCCTCCTCTTTGCTGCCAAAGTCTAGATTGCCCACAAATACCGTTGCCTTCGGGTCGCCGATTAGCGATCCTTCCGTATTGTGGCTGTCTTCTTCGTGACCTTTTCCGACTCGATCCACTCGAATTGTTCGGTCCATGAATACAGTTCTATCACATCGCTCCGCCGCCAAACTCGCCGCTTCGTATGGGTCCATAATGGGTCGTGGGGGAGGCACATTGGCAGCACGCGCACTAGGAGCTGGAGGCGCATGTGCAAAGACGACGTACGCGTTCACAGCATCAACACCTGAATGAATCTCGTGTTTAATGAAAGCGACGCGCTTCTTCTCTTTCGGTGTGAGGAACGACTTGACAGACCCAGGTTCTTCTTCGTCCCCAGCCTTTCTACTCCGCCAAGAAGCCGCACGTTCGCGATCATGCTGTCTCCCCTCTTTCCCACCATGCGCACTATGTGGGTTTGGAACTAGCTTTTTGGATGATACACTGTCCAAAGTGGGGAGTTTTGATGTGGGGTTCTGGAATGCGACCGAGCGGAATCGTACTGATTCGATTTGCGCATCGGGAACCTGAGACAGTATATGCCTTTTGAATTGCTTCTGAAACGGCTACAGCAGTGCATGAGAAATCAAACTTGATAATAACAATAGTTACCAGCATACCCTGGACTTTGTAATCTCCACAGGAACATTCCCAACAAATATTGTTCTGGCATCTCTCTGTTCAGAGCTTTCATTCTCGGGTATATACTTCGCTTTCACGCCATGAACTCCCTTGACTTTCTTGATAAGTGACTCGTGAACTAGCTGGGACATGTCACCTTCATCGTCTGAGTTGCTGGGGTAACTCCCCGAACCATTAGCTAGAGCTGCAATGTGAGGTGTCGGTACTTCGGCATCATGATGTGTGGAGGCTGATGATCTACTTTCCCTTTCACTCGCACGCTCTGAGTCAAGATTGGACAAATCTTCTGTGAGTTTGACTACCGGGTTCGTCGTGTTCGAAGACAGTTCTTGAATATTAGCAGCGTCACTGCCTGCAGCCGTAATACGACCAAAACAATATCGCACCTGGTTCCTCGTCCTTTCCTGTCCTATGTCTTTTCGGTTTCACATCCGTATTGTTCGAAGGCATTTTACGCTTTCCACTGCTCGCACCGTGTTCGGATGCAGATGTTGCACGTGTAGACATTGGTGAACCGGTCTGTTAGAGCAACAGCTACAGTCATATTGTGTAAGTAGCTTGAAGGACATCTTACCGTCGAATTGAAAATCGCATCTAACCCCTTGTCTATCACGATCCTCTTCTCCGCCCCAAGTAGAAAAGACGAGAGGGTCATTTCCGTGCTGTAGAAAACACGTACAGTCTGAAAATATGTAGAATATACCAAGAGACCCTGTAGGATAAGCAGGTCGCCAAGTAAACGTTAGTGCCTAGGGCCCGGGCGCACTAAATGTGCAGAGAAGTGGCGCAAACCACCGCGCGCGATCCTCATATGGCCATAATCGACCAAAGTCACCATCTGTGTTGCATAGGACTACTATCACTGCACCAGTAATGCAATCGCAACAGTAGTGCAATTACTGAACTTACGGCTGCTCCTCCCCCTCTAAAATTGAGCTTAAAATTTTTTTTTCGCAAATCGCCCGCCGAGTCGATTTGGAGGCTGACGGAACTCAGGGGGTCGACAAAAAAGAGTGATATACCTGGCGGGTAGAGGAAATAGGAGTGCGTACTCTCCTTCTTGCACCTCAAGGATCCCGCCAGGTATGTTCTTTAATTCGAGCTCAGAGAGAGCACTCTCTTTCGTGGCTAACAAATGGATCGCTCCAGATCCCTTTTTCGCATACCCACCATCCCTCTCTATCCATATAGCGTTTTGTCCTGTATTGTCCGCGGTCTTTCGAACCGAAAAAAAAAAGTATTTTTAGGGCATTTCCAGTGGGCCAAAAGCCACCAGGACACTGCGTCGCGCCAAAAGATGTCTTTGAGAGTCCTCGCTTGGACAACAGTCCGAACCGCTGCCAATTAGATACCAATAAATCATGCATGATACAAAATACAAGTATGATCACTACTGTGTAAGTTTCGTACGAATGAAAAATACGAGAGCGACTTGAATGCTTCATAAGTGTGTTTTGAGGACTACACCTCAATCAAGAGTGGCCTTGGGTAGGAGATCACCATATCCAATTGACACAATAACCACCATGGCCATGTGAAGAACATACACACTCTTCTTCTAATTTCTCCGGAATAATCTGCATAGCGAACCCCTCCTGAATCCTGTGTCGAACGATAGCGACTCAAATGTGTGACATTCAGCCACAATCAGCGTCGTGAATCTTGACTCAGCTGACGGTAGTAGTGGCGTACTTCGCATAGCTTCGCAGGCTCCTGCCCATCCGATCTCCGGGAGGAGAGGGACTTCATCCCACC
>NW_012133318.1:0-24530 GCF_000313525.1 Fibroporia radiculosa | reverse complement strand
CTGCATCAATCTGAGCGCGAGGTATCCATTTCTGGAGGTGAGCGCCTTCGACACTGACTTTGCGCACTCCGCTCACGGAAGACAGAGTGTAAAACAGAGGACACGCCTGATGAGATTCATTCCGCATAGGATCCTCCCCGGCGGAGAGACATCGAATACCGGTAGTCGCATGTTCATCATGTGCGCTGTTAGTTACGTATTATTTATAGTATTTAATGAAGGAGACTCACATTGCAGATGCTCTCCTGTGCGTAGCCCAAGAAGACATATCGCCTACAATTGATGAATGTCTAACCATAAGGGGGAGGGCAAGCAGGAGAATGTGCAGGCAGGCATAAGTACGACAGAATCACGTCTGGGCTGACTGCCAAACTGGCGCCTTCATCAAGGTTGGGACTTGAGTTCGATGACTAGGACGATCCCGGCGATCCCGCGCGGCTACTCTTGACGCTCTTTGCTTTGGCATACCGGAACTGCCGCAACAAAGCGGTTGCTAATTATACCGAAGGCTACCTACAATCCAGGCCGCGGAGTCTGAGACTTCTGAAGCCGTGCCGCACGAACGTCGTTGTACGCGCAAGCCATGCCGCCGTCGATCCGCAAGGCGTCAGTACTGACATCTTGCGGCGCGAAAAAGATTGGGGAAAAAGTCATTGCGGTCCGGATGGAATACAGCCCATTTGAGATCGAAATCAAACATCTTTTTTTTCGTCGCGGCCGCCCGGGAGCTCGACGTGAGCCTTGCTACGGATTTGTCTTTAGGACGAGATGCACACGATGATGATCAGTACGGAGCAGCGCCATTGCAAGCCACGCGCGCGTGGATCCTCGAGCAGCATCCAGACTTTGTGCCCACCCCTGGAATATAGTCTGTGTGCCGCGCCAGGAAGAACAACGGTTGAGCTGGAGGACTGGGATATTATGCATGGTATCCCAAAGGGCGAGCTAATGTATCCGGTAGACTCTGAAGGCGATGGGGACAACACTGAGTGGCTCATACCGACATCCACTTGGAGCCGTTATGCACGTAACTGCTTAGATTGACATACCCAGGCCCCGATGGAGCGAAGCTCTATGCTGACAAGCTGCGTAGCGAAGACTGATCGAGAGGAGGCAGAGATGGAGCTACGGGAGCCGTCGCTCCGGTCGATGGTCAATTGGTGCAGCGGGTTGCCTTTGATGAGTCGGACATTATGCTCTCTCCTGTGTCTGAGCTTCTCCTGCTTCTCATTTGCATGAACCCCTCGGCCAGCTGTATCGCATCATGGTACACCTCTTGACTCCGTTCGGATATATAATCCATCTGCGTACCAAGGTGCGATACAGCAGGACGACGCGATGACAGAGTGATAGAGAGCGAGGGCCCAAAAATTATTCGTCCGCACAGACGTCGATGCAAGTCTCTGGAACGCTAGGCGGCCAAATGTTGAATTGCGCGCCGAGATGAGCCCCAGTAAGCGAGCCAGAGTTGACGAGAGGACTCATGCCGCCGGGTTAGCTGGACATCGTTTGGGTTGCTTCTGCAGTACATTGTTGAGTCGACACTGACATTTTGGTAGCGACTCATAGTCTCCAGCTTGAGTCCTACCGAAAGACCTGCACGGCGAGTCTCAGACCCTCATTAACGGGATATGGCGAGTGGACGGCCTGTTGAATTCTGTATCATTGACGGCTCAGCAGCTCCTTGAGCACCTCCAGATGCAAATTCAATTCGCACTTCTCTTGGTCGCTGCTCCCCTTCTGAGATTTACACCGAATTTATCTCCCCATCCTCCTCCGCATGTCACCATTTCCTTAACTCGGAGCATGTTTCCGCAAGGTCAGACGGGCGCACGGGGCTGAGATCTTGAAGGTTCAACGTCAGCGTTCACCCATCAGAGCAGGGGCGGCGATGCTGGCAGTAAGTAGAAGGCAGCAAAGTGTGGGAAACCCCGACCCCCCTCTCATGTAAGGCTGCTTTTGTTTGCTCACTGTACTTATGACCTTCACCAGAAAGTTGGACCACAGCGGCCCTGCCTATGGGACATGCTGGTTTCCCGTATGTGCTCACATTTATAACTGTACCATGGATTATCCGTACTGACGATGGTTCTGCGTATAGCACACACTTTGTTGACATCCAAGTGTCTCCGCTGTACTTTAACTGCTAGGACATCACGGTGACACTGCATACAACATTGAGCGGACGCTGCACTCGAGCAAAATCCTGTTTGTGACCAATGAGGACCCAAGCCTGCTCCCGTTTGTCAGCATCATATCTGAGTAGACGGAGAAGAGTGGGCGTGTTGTCCTTGTGCTGGCATCCCCAACGGGGCGCTACTAATTCCTTGCTCTCCGAGCAAGACGGTGGGTTCGTGAAAAACTTGCAAGCACGTCATTATGAGAAAATGTCGATGTTAGCAATCAATCTCTGAATTCAGCGATAAAACTACATGCGATTCTGCCATTCACACGCCCACCCGCGCGACGAGCCCACTCATACTTCGAATCCTGAGGCCACAAGCCTGTGTCACAGCCTGAGCCACTAAACTCGTGTATATAGTCATCTTCGATGAACCTTCTCTCTTGGTCAGGCTCGCGCATACGCTCTCAAATGGCCCCAGTGACCCATGACATTACAACACACAAGATAAAATTTTGAAAGTTGGACTCTGTAGTAAGTGGCGTTTTCGATATGCGACCTCTTTCACACCTTGTCAAATTCTCTACCACTAGCATATTAGCTCGTGGATTCGACTGACTTGGACTACTCTTTGACCACTGTGAGTGCCAAGCCCTTCGTCTCAGATTTGTGCCTGCGCCCTCCCCGAGTACGTGGTTGCTGGCAGCGCTCTTCATTCCAACTTCTTCCTCTCGGCGAATTTCTCTTCTGATATTCTTGGAACTTTAATGAGCTGTAGTCATTTGCCAGATGTCTTTGCTGCCTTCGAGGAGTGGCAACTTTGTAATGGCTTCTGTTGATATATCTTACCTTCCGAATGGATACGATGATTGGCACAAGGCGCTTCTTCAAGCTCTGTGTCATAGGATGAACGATGAAGGTAGTCAAACGAGAACAGCAAGACGACTAAGCTCGTCTTGGATATCCTCCCTCTCTGTCAATCGCTGCTTCCTCATTTCGCTCTCGTTGCACTTTCTTTCTGGCTATGTCTATCCTCGTCTCCGCTTTCAAACGACGGAGATCGCTCAAGAGCCTGAAGACGAGATGGCTTCAATTGTCTCGCCCTTGCCTCGCTCTTCTGTCTCATTCCCCTCATCACTTCGCCCTCTCTCTTGTTCAAAAACCCGCCTCTCTTCGTCTCCGTCTTCGAATAACGACGACGATCGGGCAATGACTAACGCAAGATGGCCTCTGTCGTCTACGCGTATCTCGCTCGACGAGCACCTACGGTTCGCCCTCCCTCCTCCCCTCTGCCTCTCCCATCCCCTTTTCTTCACCCTCGCCCTTTGACCGGCTCCCTGCGTGGTCTCCGTGGTCAAACGATGGAGATCGTGCCGCCCGGAGGCGAGTATGAAACCAGATTATATAGACTTCATATATATTCATATATCTATTGATACGCCTCGTGAGCCCTTATTGACGACCTCGTTCTCAACCTCGTCCAGTTTCTCGCAACCTGACTTTTTATATGGCGAATCGTTCCGCTGACCAACGGTGGCTTGAAGGTGATCTAGCTGGTCGGCATAAGACGGATTGATGGCTGGAGGGATCTATTTATGGCGCGAGATCGGCAAGCGAGCATGTCACTCCCTGCCGCCATGTGCGTGCTTTTACATTTGCATTGAAACCACCATTCCCTCAAAAGGCTGCTGATATTTCGCGTCAAGACTGATTACCGGGAACGCAACTTCGCAGCCTTTTACAATCCCAGTATATTGCATGAAAGTTTTGACTACCGGGTCGTTTCCGCTGGAATCAAATCCAACATGAAGATCTCGCTTGATGCCACTCAAACCGTACCCAGTAGCACTAGTCGTAGCCTCGTCCACTGATGTAGGGGCATCGTATTGACCTCTTAGGTTATGCATTCAAGGGAGGTCGACTTCCTTTCGGTCAAAAAGGTTGACATCATCTCAGTGCTGCACGCCACGTGAAACTGGCTTCAACCTAGATTCGACAAGAATCAATTCCATGTGGCGGGAATATCTCCGTATACCAACACGCGTCGAGTTGCAATGGCAGAGCAAAAACCTTGTGGTCGACATTGCTATCAGCGCTCAGATAATGACATCTGCGAAACTCGGGTAATTCCCCATGCGGCCACGACAAGCCTGCTGACATGTTCATTGAGTGTGACATAGGGTTGCATAGCCATCATTTTTCAACTTGCAGTGCTCTCGGCGCTTGATAATATGGTATTTATCCAGCTCGTGTTACCCTGGTACCCATCGTGACAACCTTTACTCTCGCTCTAGGACATCAGCATGCCTCAGTCTACCTATTTTACATCCAACCTAGATGAGGATAGAATCGCGCAAGTTCGCTGCTGACTCTACTGCGAGTAGCGAATGCTGACCACCAGGAGTAGCGAGTATTGTCTCACCATCGCAATAAGTGAGTCGAATTTTGCAACTTATGCGAGATGTGAATATTGACGCTTGTCGAGCAATCATTCTCTATGACTATTCCCTGACCCTATCACGAGAGATCACTTATGTATGGCGGCGATCGCTCTCTGGCGCAGCCATCCTATACCTGATTAGCCGGTATACATCCGTCGTGCTTATACTGCTCCTGATCTGTGAGCTCGGCGCGGGGTATCCCCAGTCGCTCTCCAGTGCAAACAAAGTGCGCAGCCATTTCTATGAGCTAGTCTGACTTGCACATCTTGACCATCACAATATACAGCCGCTGTGCGTACGCGTTCGTTCAGCCGAGCGCAGTATGCAACGTTTATATTATCTTACTGATAGCTGCGCGAGTATCATAATAACCAACCAGATCCTCTTCACCATCATTTATTTGAATTTAATGGGTATGATAATGACCTCTCATGTGACTAGCATACTTTTCTTCAACCGCTACCAGTGTTTGTGTCTTTGCGATTATATGCGGTTTGGAGTAAAGACATTCGGATATTCATAGTCGGCCTGTTCATGGGGATAGTCCCTGTTATCCTCAATACGGTATGCTTCTTCCAGTATCATCAACCTATATATATGTCCGATTCTGATGATTTATGCCCAGTGCGTGATTGCTGCTGAGCAAGTATCATTTGTGCCTACCCCCGATAGGTATTGTGTCAAACACACACGTCTGAACATGGCCGTATATGATGCGTAAGGCTGAAAACTTGCTTTCACATGATTGCGAGATTACTTAAATCACCTCTCCCAGGCGTCAGTAGATCATCTCGTGGACATTCAGATCACTGAAGACAATAATTCCACCCACATAGTGAAAATCGCTGGCGACGTCTTGACCATTCTACACTACTGCATGGTCTTCGTCCTGATACTGATCAAGACATATATCAGTACTTCGCAGGCAGGCCTTTCAACACAACACAGAGGTGCCCAGTTATTCATTCTCATCCAGAAGGATGGTGCGCTATTCATCGTGCTGTACCATAATCTACACTTAAAGATACATTACAGGAACCTTGCAATTCATGTGTGTCATTAGTCTCTGACCGGCTAACTGGCAATCATGGATAATTCTACCGTAGAGCGATCTTATTCATCAATATTGCTGATATTATTAGCTTGAATAGCCAGGTACGCCTTATGTTTCCGTAGCATTTGGTCTCTTACTCAACCCAGCACAGACAGCGATAGGTTCGACGACGTTTATCGCGGACGCGTGAGCACCATTAAATATTCGGAATCATCTCGATGGACGCTGACTTTACTAGGTTGACGAGCATCCTGATATCGAGATTCATTCTCAGCATTCGTGAAGTCTATGCCCAAAGCGAGGACGAGACGAGCCTCGACAATCAAATGACCCTCCAGTTCGCCAATGCCAGCATGAGGCATGATGGTGTATCTGGCAGTGCTGAGGACAACAACGAACAGTTCAGGATTTCCATGGGCCACAGTGGAGCTGAATCGCGTCTGCATCAATCTGAGCGCGAGGTATCCATATCTAGAGGTGAGCGTCTTCGACATTGACTATGCACGCTCCACTCACAGAAGACAGAGTGTAAATCAAAGGACATGCCTGATGAGATTCACTCCGCATAGGATCCTCCCTGGCGGATAGGAATCGAATACCGGTAGTCGTATGTTCGTCATGCGTGCTGTTAGTCACGTATTATTGATATTGGTTAATGAGGGATCCAGAAACTAACACTGCGGAAGCTTTCCTGTGCTTAGCCTAAGGGGATACATCGCCTGCGATAAATTGATGTTACTCGGTATGGCCCACGCAGCCATCAGAGGAACTCTTCTCCATCGAGTCTGATAGTTAGCGCCCTGAAGAATCTCATTAATTTAGCTTTAGGACTTTAAGTGAAAATTTTCAGCATGAATTTACCGTATGCGCGATGGCTTGCGCACCCACCAGGAGACCCGGAGAGGTAGTACATGCAACACCTGCTAGATGGAGAGCAAAATATACCAATACGCCAACGCCGCCGTATGCTCTGCTTTGTGCTCAAGATTGCAATCAATGAGCCTCTCATCGGCTGTTCTATGATCTCATCAGTCATGGGCCGTCCAAACCTATCGTCGCTGTCGGAGTCGATGCACGTGTATGTGTGCTGCCTCTCTGCCTCGATCGCAGCATCTCCATATTTGACTATAAGCTATACCTTACCTCTCAGCAAGCCATTGAAGCAAAAGATCTTATCCAAGTCGAATGGGAAAGAGAATATGAGCGGCAGCAGGAACAATAACGAGGACAAGTTGTGTGAATATTTTTTAATACAATGTCGTGTATGTTAAGATGAGCGCAGGGGGCTTTTAGAGGTTTTTCAGAGCATAGATGCTCATGGGGACGAGTTTTGGGTTGTCTGAGACCATCCAGACCCAGACGCAAACCTTTGAAGTACCAAAATCACGCAGACATTAAGCCCAAAAGGTGGTGATATGGATCTGGCCTCTACGCGAATATGCCGGGTCCCCCCTCCTCTTCCAGCGAGTCTTGTATACTCTGAATAGCACTTATGACTTGAGCTTTGTGTTCTGTGAACGGAGCGTGCAAGGTTGATGTCAAAAAGGCTCACCTCTAGACACGGAAGTCTCACGCCCAGATTGAGACAGCTCGATCCCAGCGCGGATCATGAAGATCCTGGATTGGCTATTGTACTATTTAGTGCTATCGGACATGTCATCCTGTCTATTGGCGAACTGGAGAGTCGTTCGACCGCCCAGCGTCATCTGGCTCTGGCCCTGGGCGTAGACAGCACGAACGTTGAGAATGAATCTCGATATCAGGACGATGGCAAATCTAGTAAAGCAAGCGTCCATTGAGCTGATTTCGAAAGGCTAGCAGCTACCAGTCTCTGGCGTGGTCCGCAGATGGCCTCGCCAGCACTTTCAGTATGAGTGTAAAGCACACGCGATGTTTTGCACACCAACCGGGAGACCTAGAGAGGTAGTCTCGTAGCCAGACTATCTTCAAAAAATTTGGGCATTACACCATCAGGGAGAGGAGGACAAGCAGGCGAGTGCGCCGGTAGGTATTTCGACAAAATCACTGCTGGGCTGGCAGGTAAGCTGGCGCCTTCATCGAGTCGGACTTGAGTTTGATGACTAGGACGATCCCGGGTAGCCGCTCTTGATGCTCTTCGCTATGGCCATAGCGGAACTGGCGCGGGAAAGCAGCTGCTATTTCTACAGAAGACCGTAACTACTTACAGCCTAGGCCGTATTTGAGACTTCTGAAGCCGTGCCGCACGAACGTCGTTGTACGCGCAAGCCATGCCGCCGTCGATCCGCAAGGCGTCAGCTCGGGGGCTCTTTCAAGGAGCCGCAGACAGTGTAGATGGATGTACTATCAAGACCTTGTTATCAACGAAGTCCCCAATAAAGGTATGTATGCACGAGACACTCCAAGCATCGGCACCGACCGTGTGTGCTCGTCGTGCTCGAGACACTGCGCCAGTACACTGAGAGCAGCAAGGTCATGTATCGTAGCCCTGGGCGAATGCAGCATCGACGTCTTGCGGCGCGCAGAGGATCAAATAAAAGGCCGTTGCGGTACGGATGGAACAAAGCCCCTTTGAGCTAAGTAAAAATGCATTTCGTTCTATCGCCGACGGTCAATGGTCGATTGGCGCAGCGAGTCGCCTTTGATGAGTCGGCCGTTGTGCTCTCTCCTGTATCTGTGCTTCTCCTGCTGCTCATTTGCATTAGCCCATGCCCACTACTTCTTTCGACTCCGTTCGGGTATATAATCCATCTCCGTGCCGCAATGCGATACAGCTTGACGACGTGATGACAGAGCAAGGGCACGAAGACGTTGATACAAGTTTCTGGGACGCTAGATGACCAGACATTGGATTGAATTGACGAGCTAGGACTCACGCTACCGGAATGTCTAAACGCTGTCTAGGTTGCTTCCGCGGCACATTGTTATGAGTCGAGACTAGCCTTTTTGTTAGTAACTCATAGTCTCCGGCTTGGGTCTTACCAACAGAACTGGCGCGTCGAGTCTCATACCTCTTCCTCCTCCTTATCAGCGCGATATGGCAAGTAGACGGCCTGTCAGATTCCGTATTACTGATGGCTCAACAGCTCCTTAAGACCCTCCGGATGCAAGGTCGATTCGTACTCCCCTTAATTGCTGCGCCCCTTCTGGGGTTTATACCGGAGCGTGTCTTTTTGTGATCAGACAAACTAGCTTGATCAGCCAGAGGGCTGAGATCTTAAAGCTTCACCCACCAGAGCAGAGATGATGGTGCTAGCATCAGAGTAAGAGGCAGCAAAGCGTGGGACAACCCCGACGCGCTCTTCCATGTAGAGCTCCAATTTACCGCGGATTGCCATTCTGGGTTAGGTAACCGGGCTGTTTGCTAGCAGTGACGAGGCCGGCTAGCTCGCCACTAAGCTCGATAAAGCCCTCTACATCGACGACGATTCATCTCTGCTACAAATGCCAAAAGCCGTACAAAGTAAGAGTAACTTTTCGCAACGCAATAAGTGCACAGTTGAACCCATCCTATAACCCACATGTGATGTTACTATTCACTACTTGATATTCAATTTCTAGACGGAACATAAATGTAGCCAATCAGCAGGTCTCAGAGGGATTGGAGCCCGTACACCGTCCGCAGGCTATAACTGTCGCAGACTCGATAGGTCAAGGTTTCATCTATAGGATATGGGCCGTGCCAAGTGGTAGCAGCGTTCTTCAATGTGCAGCAGGTATGTCTCCTCGCTTGGATCATGCGTCTAGGAGAGCTCATACAAAACCATGTGGATGTCCCGCATGAATAACACATATAAACGCGCCTGACGAATATGCGACGACCATGCTCAACAGGACTATTCTCCAGGATCTTCTACTTCGAATATTCAGAACGACACTCTTAGACTGTATCTTGTGAGCAGAGTGCCTGAAATCGACGTCAATAAACTCACCTATATACACGGAAGCTTCGCGCTCAGACGGTTCGGCCCCAATGCGAATCGTGGAGAACCTGATTTTGTCATTGTCCTCCTCGGCGTTGTCGTTCGCATCATCGTGCCTCGTGCTGATATTGGCGAACTGAAGAGTCCTGTCGCCGTTGAAGGTCATTTTGTCCTCCGAGTCGTTCTGGGGATAAATTGTACGAATACTGAGGATGAATCTTGATACTAAAGTGCTGAGAATTCTAGTATAGCAATCATCTTACGAGAGCTAATCCAGAGTAGTAAATGATACTTACGCTTCCATTAGGATCATTGTCGTATCTGCTACCATCTGAGTCTTGCTGAGCACGTAGTCAAACGATGCAAAAACGTAGGGCGTACCCGGCGACTCAAGTTGATCAAATCAATGATGTTAGCAAATACAATTGCTCTACAATCAAGTTATTCATGAATATCAATTGATCTACCAGAAAGAGGATGACGTACGTAGACTGTATAGTACCTGTAATGCAGCTTTTACAGTAGACTTCACGGCACGACATGATGAATAACATACCATCCTTCCGAATGAGGGTGAATACCTGCATACCTCTGTATTGTACTGGAGCTACATGCCGAGTACTTGTATATGCTCTGATCAGGATGAGGGTCAATATCGTGGAGTAGAGTAGAATAATCATGACCCCTATAGTGATGCGAACTTTGTGGATGGCGTGGCCAGCAGCAGGGATCCGAATGAACATGTAATCATAAACTAACCACTGGAAATGGCTGTATAAGAAAGCGTGAAAACGTGAAATAAGGTCTCAGCCTTACGCATCATATATGACCACATTACGCTGTGCTGACGGGACGCAACTCCTAGACGGGACAGAGATGAAGGTGACTTTTCCCATAGCAAGTGAGTACTAGACATCGATCATCAGAATCAGACACATGTGCTGACAATAATAGAACAAGTATACCGCATGGAGGATCGTAGGTACTATCCCTATGACTAGATTGAACGCGAGTATTCGAAGATCTTTGTTCCAAATCGCATAAACTTGCAAAGATAAAAACACTAACAGCAGTTTGAGACAGGTGATCGCAAGGAATAATCATTGATGACCATTATCGCACCGGCCAGATTTAATCGAAGGACAGTGAAGAGGATTTCGAAAGCAATCCCAAGACCAACACAGCTGTCAGCGAGATGGGATGAATGTTGCATATGCGAAACACCCGACTAAGCGAACACATACAACTGTGGATACTGGTAGTAAATATACGCGAAGCCTTTATAGAAATGCTGCGCACTTTGTTCGCCTCGAAGGATGACTGGATATATCCCACGCAGAGCTCACTGATCAGGAGCAGGGCATACACGATGGAAAAGTACCGGTTAATCAGGTATACGGCGGTTATGCCTGAGAGCGGACATCCCCATACATGAGTAATCTCTTGCGATATAGTAAGAATTTAATCATAAAAAATGGTTGCTGGAGAAGGTCATCAGACGTCGTATCGCGCATAAGATACAATGATCCGACCCACTCACATATCCCGACGGCAGTAAAGTACATGCTCAGGCTCCTACCACTAGTGGTTAGTGTTCGCGATTCCCAGTTCAATGCAATCGCAGGTACAGGTGTACTTACGTGAATTCAAATTCGTCCAAATCGCTCGCGGAGTAAGTAGATTGAGACATGCCGAGGTCTTGGAGTAAAAGGAGTGACAACGATGCGTCGCAGAAGTTGAGCATATATCACTTTACTGGAGCGATGAGGGCAGTGTGAAGTGAAAGGTGGTCACTATGAGCGAAAAAGCTATCGCATACAGCAACAATGGATAAACAGATTAGCTTCTTTCTACGACTTTGATATGCCGCCATAAGATCAACTTCGTTGTGCAGCCATCAACATGGTATGTCATTTCCCGTACCGGCGCCTCACGATAGCTAGTATGTGCACTGAAGTACTGAGGCCCTCCTGGTGGATGTCAACACCGTGAGACATCTGCTGAATGGGGAGCGAAATATACCAATATCATATATGCCACCATCATATCTTCTGCTTTGCGCTCAAGATTGCAACCAGTGAGTCTCTCATTGGCCGTTCTGTGATCTCATCAGTCATGGGTGGTTCGTGGCTGCCGTAGCGGATACACATGCATGTGTACTGCCTCTCTGCTTTGAGCACAGCATCTTCATCTCTGAACCACAAGCTATATCTTTCCTCTCAGCAAGTAATTGAAGCAGGACGACTTACCCAAGTCGAATGGGAAAGAGAATCTGAGCGGCAGCAGGAACAATAACGAGACAGCGTTGAATGGGATGGAAACAAACGAGGGAGAGCTATGAAGATATTATTGTATTCAATGTCATGTATGTTTAGATGAACGCAGGGGGCTTTGAGCGTGTTTCAGAGGTTTTTCGGGGCACAGATGCTCATGCGGATGAATTTTGGGTCGTCTGAGGCGACTTAGATCCGGGCGCGAACATTTGAAACACCAAAATATGCGGACAATAAGCCCTAAAGGTAGTGATATGAATCTGGTCTCTACACGAAGATGCCAGGGTCCTCATCCTCTGCCAGCGAGTCTTCTATATTCTCAATGGCATTTCTGATATGAACTGTGTCTTCTGTGAATGGAATATCCAAGGTTGATGTCAAAAAGGCTCACCTCTAGACACAGAAGTCTCACGCTCAGATTGAGACAGCTCGAACTCAGCGCGGATCGCGGAGATCCTGGATTGGCTATTGTACTCTTCAGCGCTATCGGACATGTCATCCTGTCTATTGGCGAACTGGAGAGTCGTTCGACCGCCCAGCGTCGTCTGGCTCTGGCCCTGGGCGTAGACAGCACGAACGTTGAGAATGAATCTTGATATCAGGACGATGACAAATCTAGTAAAGCAAGCGTCCATTGAGCTGATTTCGAATACTGCATAATGCTTACGCTTCCACTATATATGTCATCGATCCTACGACTGTCTGTGCAACTATTAAGTACGTAATCAAAGAATACGAAGACGCAAGGCATACCTGACTGTTCAGGACTGCCAGTCTTGTGATGTTGATGAATAATATTGTCCTACATCGAAACAATTCGCGGAGGCCAATTAATCCGTCCGATACCAAACGACTCACATTGAATGTAGGATGCCTGCAATAAATGTTGGAGAGCAGACTTTATAGTACAGAATATGAATAGCTCACCATCCTTCTGAATGAGGGTTAAGAGCTGGCCACTTCCGTGCTGTCCTGAAAGAACTCCTTGCCGAAAACCGACATATATCTTGATCGAGATCAGAGCACAAATAGTGCAGTACAGTATGATGTTCAAGACAGCCATAGTGATGCTGACTATGTAGATGGCATGATTAGCGGTAAGGATCCAAATATCGACAGAATCATCCACTAACGACTGGGAAAGGCCGTATCAGAAAACGCGATGACATGAGAGCAAGTTCCGAGTCTTACGCATCATATACAACCACTTTAAGGTATGTGTATCCAACGCAACCTCCAGATCGCCCGGGCACAAATGCTATATGCTGGGCAGCAGTCGTATACTAGCCAATGATCATCGGATTTGGATATGCGTATGCATGACAGGCTGGTCATACGGGAAGAAACGTACCGCACTGAGGACGACAAATACTGTACCCATGATTAAGCTCAATACGAGTATTCGAACATCTTTATCCCAAATTGCATATATTCGCAAAGACAGAAAGACTAGCATCGGTTAGAAATTACGTGGTTGCAAGAGAGTTTTTGATCCCGCACCTGTTATATTCAAATCAAGGATGACGAAGAGAACTCCGAGAGTAGTCCCAACACCAACACAGCTGTCGGATATCAGAAATGAGCGTTACCGACCACACTCGGCTGAGCAAGCACGCACAGCTGTGAATAGTGATATGGTCAAGATGCATGAGACTTTGAGGGGAAAGCTGCGCACGCTATTTGCTTCGGAAGGCGACTGAATATACCGTACACAAAGCACACTGATCATGAGAAGGTTATATACAACGGACAAGTACCGGTTAATCAGATATAGGACGGTCGTGCCCGAGAGCGAACGCTGCCATATGTGAGTAATCTCCTGCGATAGAGTTAAAGAATAATCATAGAGAATAATTGCTGGGGGAGCATCAGGGGTTATATCGCATTTAATACACAATGATTCAGCCCACTTACTTGTCCCGACAGCATAGCAATACAAGCTACTCCTTGGGTCAGTATTCGCTGCCCAAAATTGTCATGACAAGTGTACTTGCGTTGATTCATATGCGTCCGTATCGTGGGCAGAATACATGGGTTGTGACATTCTGAAGCTCTGGAGCGAAAGGAGTTGCAACGGTACATCGCAGAAGTTGGGCATATATCACTTTGCTACATGGGGCGGCGAGGGCAGTGTGGAGTGAAAGGCGGTTGCTATGAGCGAGAAAACGATAGCGCAGTAGCAGCAACAATGATGGAGCAATAGAGAAGAAATAGGTTAGCTTCTGCTTAGTATGTTTACAACTTCGACATGTCGCCATTAGAGCGGAATTGGATTGGCGCTCTAGGGAACATGTGGGCCGGAGCGCGGGTCCTCTCGCAATACGCTTCACTGATACTGCTAAATGGGCGCCACTCCTTGCCAGCTGCAACAAGGTCCAGAGTGTCAATGACGTTGACGTTTTCCCGGTGCAGCCATTGCGTACAAGCAGTGAGTCATTTTCCCTACCGCTCCATGATGATACGTGTACTGATCAGCAACGTCCAGAGTGCACCTGGCCACTGCCAGCATATTGCATCGTGCGCTTTCCACGCTATCGTCGAACATACCCCAGTCGGACGTCACATTTATCAGACCGCGAAATTCAATTTTTGGAACATATGAATCGGGAATTTCTTGGCTAGATCAAATCAGCTGAGCCGAGACGAAACGTGAACGCGCACTGGCGGGAAATGTCCAAATGTTGAGCGTCGAACATACAGAAAATATTGGTCGCTGGAGACAGCATTTCCTGATCATGCTCGGAGCTCAAACATGTCAGGTAGTCGGACATTGTAGCAGCATCCGTCGAACAGGGATGTTCAGTCGATCACCAGCTGCTGATCACCAATGTTTAGCGGTCAAACGCTCGTAATGCTCAAGCTCCGAACACAATGATAACTCACTGTCTCCCGCGAGCTGTTCTGGACCCACGTTTGCTACTCGACCTTTGGATATTGCCCACAGTGCATAGATGGTCATGCTGACGAAATTTCCGTCGTCTGAGTCCATCCAGATCCGGACACAAAAATTGGCAATACCAAAATCGCGCGGACATTAAGCCCAAAGGTAGTGATATGGATCTGACCTCTACACAAATATGCCGGGGTCCTCATCCTCTGCCAGCGAGTCTTTTATACTCTGAATGGCATTTCTGATATGAACTGTGTCCTCTGTGAACGGAGCGTGCAAGGTCGATGTCAAAGGAGCTCACCTCTAGACACGAGAGTCTCTTGCCCAAATTGAGACGGTTCGAACCCAATGCGGATTGTGGAGATCCTGGATTGGCTATTGTACTCTTCAGCGCTATCGGACATGTCATCCTGTCTATTGGCGAACTGGAGTGTCGTTTGATCGCCCAATGTCGTTTCGCCCTGATCCTGGGCATAGACAGTACGAGCGTCGAGGATGAATCTTGATACCAGGATGCTGATAAATCTAGTAAAGCAAGCATCAATAGAGCTTATTTCGAATACTACGTAGTCCTTACGCTTCCACTATATATGTCATCGATCCTACGACCGTCTGCGCCAATATTGAGTGCGCAATCAAACAGCAGAGAAATGAGAGGCATACCTGACTGTTCAGGACTGCCAGTCTTGTGATGTCGATGAATAATATTGTCCTACATTAAAATAATTCATGGAGACCAATTGACTTGTTAGGTACCAGATGACTCACATTAGATGTAGGGTACCTGTAATAAACATGTTAGATACACTTTATAATACAGTAGATGAATAGCCCACCATCCTTCTGAAGGAGTATTAAGAGCTTAGCACCTTCATGCTGTTCTGAGAGAACCACCTGTCGAAAATTGACATATATCTTGATCGGGATCAGGGCGAAGATAGTGCAGGACACTATGAGATTCGAGACAGCCATAGTGATGCTGACTTTGGGGATGCACGATTAGCGCCAAGAATATAAATACCGACAGAATCATCCACTAACGACTGGGAAAGGCCGTATCAGAAAACGCGATGATATAAGAGCAATTTTCCAGTCTTACGCATCATATACAACCACTTTAAGGTATGTGTATCCAACGCAACCTCCAGATCGCCCGGGCACAAATGCTATATGCTGGGTAGCAGTCGTATACTGGCCAATGATCATCGGATTTGGATATGCGTATTCACATGACAGGCTGACCATACGGGAAGAAACGTACCGCAGTGAGGACGACAAACGCCATCCCCATGATGGAGCTGAATACAAGTATCCGCATGTCTTTATTCCAAATTGCATATATTCGCAAAGACAGAAAGACTAGCATCGGTTCGAGATTAGGTGGTCGCACGAGTGATGTAAACAGCTCACTTGTTATATTCACATTAAGGATGGTGAAGAGAATTCCGAGTGCAATTGTGACATCGACACAGCTGTCAGGGATAAATGAGTGTTACCAATCATACTCAGCTGAGCGACCACATACAGCTGTGAATAGTGATACGGTCAAGACGTATGAGACTTTCAGGGGGAAACTACGTACATTGTTTGCTTCGGAAGGCGACTGAATATACCGCACACAGAGCACACTGATCAAGAGAAGGTTATATGCAGCGGACAAATACCGGTTAATCAGGTATAGGATCGTCGTGACCGACAGCGGACGCTGCCATATGTGAGTGATCTCTCGCGATAGAATCAGAGAATAATCATAGACAGTAATTGCTGGGGGAGCATCAAGAATTTAATCGCACATAAGATCACGATTCGATCCACTCACTTATCCCGACGGCATAGCAATACAAGCTACTCCTTTGGTCAGTATTCTCTGCTCACAATTGTGATCGCGAGTGTACTTGCTTGGTTTGATATGCGCCTGGATCGTGTGTGGAGTACGTGGGCAGCGACATCCTGAAGCACTGGAGCGAAAAAAAGAGTCGCGACAGTACATTACAGAAGTTGGGCATATATCACTTTGCTCCATGGGGCGGCAAGGGCAGTGTGAAGTGAAATGCGGTTGCTATGAGCGAGAAAACGACCGCGCACTACAGCACTGATGGGGTAATGGAGAAGAAACAGACTAGCTTCTGCTTAGTACGGTTACAACATTGACATGTCGCCACTAGATCAACCTCATCGGATGCGTTCGTCTAGACTCTAGTCTCGTAACCAGACCTCGATAGGAGGAAGGAATCACGTGTAGTTACCGGATTTGGTGGGTCGAGAGCCACAAATCCATGCTCACTTCCTCCTATGAGGTCTGGTGAACTTTGCAGGAAGGGAGGGGGGTATCCATCAGATGTCACCAGTGATGATTCTGTGACCAGTCGCGTCTAACGCGTACAAACGCGTCGATCGCGTGACGAACACTAGCACGAGACATTGGCCGTAGACGGTAACTAAAGACATCGTGGAACTAGACCGTAATGTAACGGTGTCGTTACGTGCAGCTACAGCGCCGTCAATCACTATATGCGCATGTATGTATCCTATACAATTCATACAGAATTGTCAAGGAGAGGCATGGTAAACGGCATTGTCTTCCCAGCCCCAGTGCCTGCAATTACTATACAGTCTATGCCGAGGAGAATAGCCTCCATCACATTGACTTGCCAGTCATAAGGCTCACAACCACTAAACACTTGGGCAAGCATCTCGACGTTTTGCTTCGGCCGCGTTTCCTCAGACGAATATCTGCGTGTCTTGACAGCTTCCTGGCGTGCATTCTCAAGAACCGTAGTCGATGCCAGATGGTAAGCTGCCAGACATTACATGTGGTGATATCGACGTCGACGCAGTAGTGGCCATACTCGAGAGGCTGTACGACACATTCGAAACCTATTCAAACAGTGCAAGACTTGGTCGTAGCGGTTTTGCGTGACACTGGGCCGCACCGTAGTGCGAGGTCACGAGACGCGCGTGACGGATACCCTCCTCCCTGCAAAACTCACCAGACGGAATAAGACAAAGCAGAGCAAGTCTTTTTAGAACTCCGCCTCACACTCCGCTGTGGCGTGCTTGGAAACGAGACTTGGCGTTCGTCGTGTTCATGACGCGCACCTACCAAGCAGAATTGAATCGGCGCTCCAGGGAACAAACTCAGAGTGCGCGGGTCCCCACAATACACACCAGTACTGGGCGCCGCTGCTTGGAGGCCGCAACATGATCCAGAGTGTCAATAATGTTGACATTTCCCGGTGCAGCCATCACGTACAAGCGGTGTGTCATTTTTCCTACCGTCATATGCACTGATTGTAGGAACGGCAGATATGTCCAGTGCAACCTGACTACCGCTAGCACGCATTGCATCGTGCGCTTTCCACCTTGTCCTCGAACAAGATACCTGAGTCGGACGTCGCGTTTGTCAGACCGCAAAATCTGTGTCTTGGAACATAGATGGATCGAACCGGCAATTTCATGGCTGGATCAGATCAGCTGGGCCGAGACGAAACGCGAACGCGGCGTGTGAAGGCGTTTGTGTGCATGATAATTGGTATTACTTACTTATTCCATCTCTCCCGCATGTCCCGGAATCAGGCGAATCACAACCGGATGTCTCCCGTATAAGACGGTGAGCGGCCGTTTGCAAGTGCGGACGCGTCTCCTCTGTCCGCTGCTGCCTCTGTTGTTTGTGTGTGCTTCTTTCCTGGACCGACCAGCCTAAGGGACTGGCTACCATGTCGAAAACGCGTCAAGTTCTCGTGACGCCCGCTCTTAACACTGAGGTGGGCCCCGTTCGAACGTATACGGAAGAACAGCAGGGAATGCTCAAGGCTCTCAGAGAGGTACGCTTTCGCAGTTGAACTCAACCCTCGGAAAGGAGTCACACCCCAAGACGATGTACACAGTACGCAGACACGCTCCTATTGCCAGAATCGGATTCATATCACGAATGGGAGCTGCGCTGGCTGAACAAGTGGGACACCATTGCCCGCTATATGCGCGCCGCAAAGTGGAATCTCGAGGATGGCAAGAAGCGGATCAAAAACACAATGGAATGGCGAAGAGAGTTCAAACCAGATCTCATTCCTCCAGACGAGGTTCGTCTCATTTTCCTACGCTGGTGTGTCATCTGCAACGACCAATGGGAGTAGGTAAAAATCGAGAGCGAGACTGGTAAAATGTCCGCTTTTCTTGCCCCATTCGCCCTCCGCAGAGAGCTAACATCCGTCCCTTCGCAGCATCCTCACTGGCTTTGACAACCAAGGCCGGCCGATCATCTACATGCGGCCTGGGCGCGAAAACACCGAGACAGGCCCTCGCCAACTACGACACCTGGTCTGGTGGCTGTGAGTTGGAATGACTCCCCGCGTACATCCCATGCTCACCGACCTCCTTCTTGACAGCGAGCGCGCGAAAGACCTCATGCCACCTGGGCAGGACTCGCTCGTGATTATTGTAGACTACAAAAGCACGACCCTCCGCACGAACCCATCCATATCGGTCGCGCGCAAAGTGCTGACAATTCTCCAGCAACACTACGTCGAGACCCTCGGCCGCGCGCTCGTCGTGAACCTCCCGATGATCCTCAGCTTCTTCTACAAAGGCATCTCGCCGTTCCTCGATCCCATCACCCGCGACAAGGTGCGCTTGTGTGTCTTCGCATGCGGTGGCGAGCACTCACGCCCAGGCTCCATGCCAGATGCGCTTTAACCCGGACCTGCTCGAGCTGATTCCGAAGGAGCAGCTGGACGCCGACTTTGGCGGCGATTATGAGTTCGAGTTCGAGCCAAATACATATTGGGACCAGATCGTCGCGTGCGTTCTCTCGGCTACCTCGCAGATCGCCGCTCACTCTTAGGTCGCGCAGAGCGTGCGGAATCGCCCCCGACGGCACCAGGGTACAGAGCTCATCGCCCGAAAACGACACTCGCGGTGCAGATCAACCAGGGCGCACGAGCTGTTTGGAGGGCGAGACAGATGGCCTGTGAGTACTCAAGTGCTGATCCTTCTCAATTTGCGTTCTCTTGATTGCGCATCTCTTAGGAAACAAGAGGCAGATGTAGCGTGCCTCCCAGACCCGCCTGAGGAAATTTCTGCTGCTGCGTGAAACCCGTCATTGTCGAGGGCCATACGTATACCATACACTTCACTTATAGTTCAATATTAGGGCGATGTTGTACAAACTGGACATCCGCGCATATAGCCTATCTGCGTACGCATCAGTTATCGTCTAATGGCAAGATATTCTCATCGTCGGGATTGTATATGTACCTGCAGCATTGCGTCGCGGTGACGAAAAATCATAAAGTAGCCAAGTATGCGACATATGATTTTTAGTTGGCGGTCTGTATAGACGTGCAGACGAGAGTGCGTAGACCCGTGAATCCGAGAGCAGCTTGGTATGATCTTACTGGAATGTATAGATTCCAGAGATGCTCGAGGCTTGTCCACCACTGCACACTAATGGCAAGAAAAATCTAGATTAGGTCCTCGTGAATGCTGATCCTGTACGTACGTGCCCGGACAAAGCGATGTGTAAGGGGATCAACAGAGCAAGACGATGTCATGAGATGCTATGGGTATGGTGATAATATAACGAGCGAGTAAATAGTGTGCGGCCCCCAGGCGGCCTGCACGACGCGTGATATCTGAGTGTGAATGGATATTCATGTAGAGAGCGAGAGTATGCAGCGGACAGTCAACTAATCAAACCCCCAGTCCTTGTCTAACCAAAATTGCAAGAAGCCTGCCAACGAAGTGCAGACTGAACAGAAAAGAGGGAGAAGCATCATGAAGGCGGATTTGGTGCTACGCTGGCCGTCCGGCCTGTTTCCAGCTTGACGGAGGCGGAGGCGCACGACGCGAGTCTGTAGGCTGGCTTGTCGGCGCCGTCTTCGTCCGTGGTCTTGGCCCAGGTCTCTGCTGCACCCCCAGCTCAGAGCGAGGAGGCATCGGCGGAGGCGCCATCCCAAACGTCGAGGTCCTCATCATCGACGCGTGATCGTTGCTGTTTGGGTCGCCGTATGCACTGCGGGAGCCCCACGCCATCGAGTTCCGCGCACCGACGCCGAGCTCACTGCCCATGACGCTACCCGCATACATCGACTGCGCACTCGAGGGGAACAGCATTCCGCCCCAGCCGCCCTGCATGCCCATGCCTATGCCTATGCCCATTCCATTCATGCCATTCATGCCCATGTTGAACCCGTTTCCACCAGGGAACATCATGGAGTTGCCACCAAACCCACTCCTGTTTCCGCCACCCATGACGCTTGCAGCAGTGGAGCCCCGCTCCCATTCCTCTTCTGCCGCGGCCATTGCTTGCTGTGCGACAGCCATCTGGTACGCCTGCTTCGCGACGAGCATAGCTTGCTGATGTGCTGCGAGATATGCAGAATCTGCACTCGAAGGCACCATCGGGAACATATACTGCTGTGGGGACACCATCCCTGGCTGTTGCATCTGCCAGCTCATGGGCGACTGGCCGGTCATGTTCATGTTCATGTTCATGTTCGACGTGCTCATTGGCATCCCCGACAGCGACGCCATCATGCTCATACGAGGCGGCATGTTGTCCAGCGGGCGATCCTCGTCGTCGTCGTCATCCGTCCCGATCGGGCCACGTCCATTCACAATGTTGCCGAGCTGTAGACCACCCATCGTCAGCGCACGCAGGTATGCACACATGTAGGGACGCACCTCAAGAGCGGCCTTGGCCTCGCTGCGCCTCCGCTCCTTTCTCCGACTCTCCTCCGCCTCCGCACTAGCTGCGGCTCGCTCTTCCCTCTCGTGGTCCACCAGTCCTCGGCCCCTCTCCGGGTCCTCGAAACTCACGCTCGCACTCTTCCTGTGCGTCCTCCTTGCCGCTGCACCACTTACTGGAGGAGGACCAGCCTGGGCGCCTCCCCGCTCTCGTCCCCGGTTACGGTCCCTCGGCGTAAAGCTGATCTCGCTGCCATCTCCCGGGGTGATCGGCGTGCGCCCGCTGCTCGACTCGCCCGTCGAGCTCGCAGGGCTGTTCCCCCGAAGGCCCGTCGATGCAAACGGCTTGACAGGCGGCATACCGATCGAGTCTCTTCCCGCTCCACTGCTCCCCGTAGCCCCAGGCATGCCGAGGGTGCTCGCTCGAAACCGCGTCTGCGCAGGCGCCGCGCCCTTCGCAGCGACGACGGGGCTACGCGCGTCTTGGCTCCTCGATGCGGAAGTCCCCGACCCCGACAGCGTCGACGCGCTCGACGTCGACGCTCTGCCCGGAGCCTCGCCCGAGTCGCCGCTCGGCCTGCTTCCGTCTGCGGACGCACCCCTGCTTTGCAGTGCGATGGGACGAGCGGGCATGGGCGCCATGGCTTCGCGAGTCGGGGAATTTTGCCCAAACGTTGCAGATCGATGCCGAGCCGCGCGTACAGAAGGAGAGGGCTTGCCGCCGGACGACGGCACGGGAGAGGGAGGAAAAGCAGCAGAAGTGCCCGAGGGCAGCGGGTTGGCAGCGGGACTTGCAAGCAATCCTCCGCCCGTGAAGCCCTTTGGGGGGTGCATCCCTCCGTCGGGAATCAGGGGAGCGCGCGGGCCGGGTGAAGCTCTTGACTCGGTCATCTCGGCGGGTGAGCTCACACTTGTTACGGCTGGCGACGCAGAGCGTATGGACGCATCTACATTGGGAGACGGAGGAGCAGCGGCTGCTGATGTAAGCGATGAGCTTGCCCCAGATCCGCTCGCAGCTATTTGTGGCTGGTAGAACGCTTGCTGTGGCGAGTGCTGTATTTGCAGAGATAACGAGCCCAGACTGAGTTGAGACGTCGGGCGCGATGTTACACTGAATGCAGGCGGATTCGATCGCTCTCTGATCGGCGTAGGCACAATGGGGGTGGGGTCGGAGAGATCCTTTATGCCCTCGAACGCGTTGGGGGTCGACATCGAACGGCCATTCGTCTTCGACTTGGAGGGTGATGGAGGAGAAACCGCAGCCGAGGCCGAAGTAGACGTGGACGTGGACGTTGAACTGGTCGGGATAGATAATGGAAGAAACTGGTCTACAGGCACAGTCTGACTGCGTTTCGGTTGTGGCAGTGGCGACCGCCCACGTTCCGTCTTGTCCATATCGTCAGTGGTCCTGGCGCCTTCCTGCGCGCTGGACATCGATGCGCGTCCAGCTGCCACACTTTGTGCGAGACGAGTTAGGCGATCGTTGAGGGTGGGTTTCTCAGAAGACATTACTGCAACCTTCTCCTTGCTGGGTTCCTTCGCAGGCATCCTCCTCCCTAGCTCCACACTGGGCTCCCTAATATTCTCCTTGTCCTGTTCCTTGTTCTTCTCACCGACTTCCTTCACATCCAGCGGATTCGACGTCTTCTCCGACTCTGGAGAAGTATGTAAAACAGGCGGACTGAGACCAGATATATCAATTAGTGGTTTAGGCGGCAGCCTCGTGCGAGAGCCGGCAGTGACGTTGGACGCTGAGCTGCCTGGTCGCTTGGGGAGGACCAACTTTGCGAGGGGTGCATTATCCGAATCGGTGTCCGAGTCATCGCTCGAGTCACTGTCGGATGAGCTGTCTTTCGCGGGGAGCTTCCGACGAAGATCAGTGGTGGAAACTGCAGCGGAGAAAAAGTAAAATAAATAGTGTGAGGATCATAGCGGGTAGTAGCGAGCAGAGAAAAACTAGGACAAACCTGGCGAAGGCGTATTGGAGGCAGCAAGCAAGGACGCACGCTTTGCGGCGGCGTTAGGCATCAGAGCAGACGTCGACTGGGACGCCCTTGCGCGACTGTAGAGACTCTCGCGACCGCTGGCGGAACTCTGGGCCGAGGCAGACATCGCGATGCGCGGAGGAGTAGGCCGGGTGCGATGCCCGAGCTCGGAGGAACTCTTTCCCGGGGAACGAGGGGCATTGACAACACCACGCATGGGACGCAGGGTGGAAGAGCCAGCAGAGTCGTCGTCGTCGGCATCGTCGGCATCCGATTCAGACGATGTGGAGTCAGATGTGGGCGATGAGGGGGAGACAGGAGGGCGCGACGCAGGGCGACGGGCGGCGAGCTGAGGCGACGACGCGACCGGAGAAGACAGGGCGGATGGGGGGCGAATGAAAGGAGCTGAAGCGTCGAGGCGCGAGAGGTCCGTGGCCGAGGGCGAAGGCGAGTTTGCAGCACTCCTGCGCGCGGCCATCTCTCGGAAGGCCGCGACGGATATTCGCTGAGAGGAGTCGACAGAGGCGACGCTGTCTCCACGGGGACGCTGGGGGAGAGCGAGGGCAGGAGGCGAGAGAGCTGAAGGTGAACGAGGCGAAATCTGAGCGGGGGGAGGAGAGGCAGGGCGGACATGGCGGAAAGACTTTAGGTTAAACGAGTCGTCGGGGTTGGCAGACGGGGCTTGGGCAGAAGGCTTTGATCTTTTGCGTTCGCGGTGGGCCCAGGAAAACATGCCTTTGGATTTTTTGGGGGGATCGAGGAGGGGAGGAGGAGCGGTGTCGACGCTGATAGCATCGCGGGAGTAGTTGCGGGAGTGGGAAAGGGAGAGCTCGGTGGGAGTAGGGGTGGGCAGCGAGCGGGTCGAGCGGGCAGCAGAGAGCTCATCGTAGGCAGCAAAGATTTCTGAGCGCGAGGGCGGGGGGCCGAGGTAATCGTGGCCTGACTCGGACTTGGAGGTTGAGTAGCGAGGCTGGCCGACGTCCGCGACGGGGACGGGGGGACGCAGAAAGCCGTTGTCGTCGGTGAGGGCAGTAGGCAGCGGGTTCGAGCGCTTTCCGCGAAAGCCGAGCATGAGCTTGCTCGACGAGGCGGCGGGCGGGCCATGGTAGACGCTGCTGGCGTCGTGGAGGGGCGGAGGCGGGGGGTATTCCGCAGAACGGGAGTCGGGGGCGGGGGCGG
>NW_012133317.1:108294-166266 GCF_000313525.1 Fibroporia radiculosa | reverse complement strand
GAATCTACTAGACTCTGTCTAGACTCTATAACTATATCTGGTTGATCAGAGAACAGATAAACAATTGTGTCTAGATAAGATATAGATGAGATTAGATCAACTAATCTACAGTGTCCATGGACTGTTTGTAGTGGTTCTGTATATAGAACTTGTAGGTGCGTTCACTATTCGTTTAACAGCAACCTGCAAAGCTGTGGATGTGATACTGGGAGGCAGTGATTGCCTGGTGTCTGGACAAGGACTGTGGAGAGCTGTGCATGTGTTGTGACAGATCATGAGAGCAGGGGCACAGGTGCAAGGGATTTGCAGGAGGTTGATGGCATCAGGAAAACTGCTCCGCACTGATTATTGACATAGCTCTCTGCCAATGCATGCTATGTTTCTAATATTCCCTCGCAGCCACCACTGAGTTCAAATGTTGTTGCCTAAATGGGAAACAAAGCACCTGGGTGGCTGTAGAGTGCCACTGACTTGACATGATTGGATTGTGAACTCAGTACACCAATGCTTCATGTATAGATATATATACAGAATCAATATAAACAATGAAATCATCCATCTAAAATACATAAACAGCCGATAGAGTACTGTCAATGGTGTCATATGCAACTGTTGAGTTCAAATATGCTCTTGCCTAAATAGGACAGACAATGCCCATGGCTGTTGCACTGACTTTACGCACTTTTGCATACTATCATTGCACCAGTAATGCAACCTTTTCAGTATCTGGGCTCCCTATAGCGCAAAATTTACCATAACGTCTGTGCGACGTCGGTGTCGGTGGGTCGTGAGGTCGGCCGCGCTCCGTGCAAGGCAGCAGCAGCGCTTCCGTCGGTGTAGCCGTGGGTGGCTGCGCTTCGCGCAAAATAGTCGGTAATCACGTGTACGGCGCGCTTCGCGCGAGACAATCATTGCGTCATTGGGCGGCCGCGCTCCGCGCAAAACAGTGCCGCGCTTCGCGCAAGACAGCAGCAGGATTTGAACCCCCTTCAGCGAACGAGGGCCCTCCTGGCGTCGAATGCTTTTGGTGCTCCCCAAACTGAATGGGAGCATGAAATCTAACATGACATGATAATATTGAGCTACATGATCAAAATTTTATGTTACCTGTAGTTACTTTAGCTAGTAGGTGTAGGGGTGAGTTCAGCTACATACAAGATGAGAGAGCCTTTTTGTGTAATTCTTGGGTCAACCTATAATCTGTTCTCATCAACACAGACTGCCATTCCGAGGCAAGTGAGGATCCTTTTTGGATCCTTTCTCTGCGCGTGTGCAGTTCGTATACATAATGCGTGAATTGGTACTCGACGCTTATTCAATATTCGACGCTAGCTATTCGTGCCATCGGGAGGAGCCCGGCATCCACAAAGTCTTCATTGGTACTTCTCAAATCCTGTCATCTTAAGTTCCAACCACTGGCATCTTGCTTTCACATGCCGAAGTACAGGTCTGACGCCGTTCACCGCAACTATATTTCATGCCCTAAGGCTCACGTTATGGGGAGCTCTTGTAGAGCCTTTCAATGACAACATTGTGCATATACACAATGGGCGTGTTCTATATCAACAATCGTCGCCCCAATCATGTATCACAGTTATATATCATCGCCGTGAGGAGTTTTGAATGCTGTTGTTACTCTAGCTCTCCCCCAGCTGTCCTTATTGTAGTGAGTTATTGTTTTGATTAGCGCGTATCAAGCATGAATCATCCTGAGATGTAAACACCCAACTCGTTTCTCCCCAAGTCACAAAAAGAACGAAGAATACTAACATTAGAAATAGACTCGTAAATCCGGTTGTAATGACCGGCTCGCATCATCAAGATGTCAGAAAAAAGGCTCATACAGGTCGTAGACAAATTCGTGAATCATTACCGCAAGTGTGGCAGGTTTGTTACTTCACCGCCAGGGACTATTGGAGGGAGGCAGTCTACCACTCATGGGGAAGTTGACCGATCGTGGGCTGCCAGAGTTCCGGACCACTGGGAAGGTAGCACTGCGAGGCGTTCCGAAGTATTGGGGAAGGGGAGCAGTACGTGGACTATGGATCGGACTGGGCAACGAGCGATCTTCGTCGTCTTCGGTATACTGGCTGCTCTCCGTCGGACTTCGTCGCGCGCTCTCGTGGAAGTGGAGCAGGGCGCTGTGGTGCGCTTCATAAGCGCGATGCGAGTCCTCGTTTTCAAGCGCCGTCATGCTCCTTCGGGGGCTCCGAATGGGACTCTGGACTTCAACCTCGTCAGCGTGGGCCTGGGGAATGGACGGTGGCAAACCAGGCGGTGCTTGCGAATCCTCGTGAGTATGATTGGGTTGTATATAGATGCGGTCTATAACAACGGATTCGACACGAATGGTCACTTGATTGTCTTCGTGCTCCGAGTCTGGGCTATCCGGTCGTTTGAAGACGCCATCGCCAAGCTCCACGTTAATGGGGTTACCCTCCAAGTCCGTCTCTGGAACATCACCCTTCTCGAGGTCTGGCTCATCACCCTCAGAGTCAGATTTCTTCCTTCGAAAACTGCGGCGCAGACTAATCGACCTGGGGAGTACACTATGCTCCGGAAGGACGCGACGGGTGATTGCAAACAAAGTGACATCAACAAGCCCTTGGATTATGTCAGGGTACACATATTATACAACTACATGACAAGAGCTCACCTGACAAAAGGAAGACAGAGTCACTTGAGGATCTGGAGGTTAGCTGTCATGTAACAGATCAAGTAACGAGACATACCTGAATGAACTAGCAGCATCAGAAACAGGATGATTGGACCACTCAAGAAAGCGGCAGATAGCAATGGGCAGGATCAGAAGTGTGAACGCCACCTAATCAACAATTGTCAGTGTTTCAATTAATCTAACAACCATTGGGACTAACAGGATATCTGTCAAAAACACCCAAATTAGGGTCCAGATTGCCTCATGCAAAACAAAGTAGACACTAACATTAGCATCTGCTTCGCAATTGCTGTAGCATTACTATCAACTTGATTTGCTGCCACGGAATGACGACGAAAATGTATGCCACGAGTAGTAACATTGCCACGCATATTGAGGTAGACAAGAGCATATAATATAAAACTGAGACCAGCGGACAGGAACATCTGCAGATGTGTGAGCATTCAGACATCATTGTGTTGGTTGAGGGATACTGACCCACATATAATCCAGCCTTCGAAAGTGAGACACCAATTAGTACAGGAATAATGATATCCGATGCATAAGAGACGCACGTTATACGCTCTGCGCCATAGTTGTTTGAAATCCAACACCAGTAACCAGAAATACCATCTATGTGAAGATATAAAGTGGGCAGAAAGCCTAAGCATAGAGATTATTGACACTTACAGAACGGTCCTAACTCCTTCTTATATCCAGCATTGCCAATCGTGACCATCAGAAGAACCATGCCCCAACCGAATGCAAACATTCCATAGAACCCCCACTTCGGCATGTTCCATCTCAAAAAGACAACCAAGAATGTGTGCAGTGCGATCAGCTACAGGCAGGTACGTGAGTACTTTTACGTCACCCAACATGAGGAACTGCACTAACCAACGACCTACACATGTCATTTAGCATTACACAGATATACATTGCTAGACAGGGGGAAACTCACCACATGGACATAGACACGTCTGCACTTTGTTTGATAAAGCCTATTGCACGTTCAAACGCCCGTCGCACGCTGTTATACAAATCCATACCTTGGAATGCGCAATAATGCCCGTATTCGACCGCCTTCATATTCACCCAACGGATATTAAGGATTGAACCGAAGGCTAGAATAAAGTCAGCGCGCAACTTAAGAAAGAAAGTTAGAAATACGTACACTGATTGAGGTCACACCATAGCATCGACACAAAGTAGGCTGCGGTATGACTGCGCATGAAGAGATGAGGGTTGACCGATTTACGAGTGTTCCATGCAGAAATCTGGATCTGAAATTGCAGGATTTACTGGACTTCGAAAAACGTTGCCACTCACAGCAAGGATTGCCAAAAGTACGACGACTGCGGTGCCGGAGAACCATGAGATAACGATGGAAACCTATTCCCAACTATGAGACATTTACGGACAGCAATGCGTTGTGTGACGTACCACAACCCCAGTTGCGTCAGCAGACGAGTAGTCGACCTTCTCGATAATGAAGTCTTTCCCACCAAAAAGCACTTGAACGTCGGCCATCCTGATGACGTTCGATCAAGATCCAGGGAAACACGAATTACGAGCCGAATAAAAATAAAACCAAGAAGCCGTAAACTCAGGTACCAGGACCTGAAAGAAACGGAGAAGAGGACCAGCCCTTCGATCAAAGGGATAAAAGCGGAGGGGAGAAGAACGGAAGGAGGTCTGAGGCGACGCCAAAAGGGCAATCGAGCAGGTGGGCGCGCTTTTATAAGTAGCGGCGCTGTATCGCATCGCAGACGACTGATGGCAGGTTTCAGCCTCTCCTCCCACGGCAGAGCCTCGCAACGACACCCCCGCTGATTCATGGAGACCTGACTTATGTCGCCGATTGTCGTAAAGAATCTTCTGGTCCATATCGACGCAGAAAGTTTCCTCTGCGTTGACGGCTCATGTATAGCCCGCATCCGTAACACGGAAACCATAAAATACACGAACACCGATATACACACACGGACGCGGCTAATCGTATACCTTGTCAGAAAGCCGTTCAGTACTGCGAAAACAACTAATTGCTGCCAACGAGTGGCGCCCTCTCTTCGTCGAGAGAAATTCCCCGACCTCCGCGATGGATCTTCAAGAAAACGCCCACTACAGCCTTCACAACCCACAAACTAGAAATTATGGCGAAAGCGAGAGCGCTCCAGTGTACGAAGGCTGGGTGGTGCTGGTGTGCAAAGATAGCCCACAAGGACCAAGAGATGGCGATGCTCGCCGGCAGGTCACCTTCAGTGGTGGAGAAAGCATACGCCGCTGCGGTAGCTTCAAGGAAGAGCCTGTGAAGATCATCCATGAGGATGTGTGCAAATATTGTCGAGAAGTGAAAGATACGCACAAGCCCAAGAAGACAAACACTTTCGTCCACACGCCAGCACGCTCAGTAATAGCGTTCACTCCGAAGGCCTCAAACGCGGTGAGGATGACAAGCACAGTGGCCCATCCATGCCACAGGGAGAAAGGCAGGTGAACAAAGACCTCATCGCTAATGCTCTGTGGCTCGTGAAACTTTTTGACAACGTAGTAGATGTGCTGCGGCAAATGGTGAGACACGAATTGACACGAATGGCACATATAGGAGAAGGCGACATACAGTCACAGTAGAGCTGACGAATAGAGCGAGGATAAATGCTGTAAAGGACAATTAATTTCACCACATACTCAACATGAATTCTCATATACCGATGATGTAATGGTGAGTAGCCCAGAGGTTGACGTAAATCGCATTTAGCAGGACGAGCAAAGGAAAGCGCCAGGAAATGCCGTCGATTATAACTTGCTTGCCCCCGTCGAAGAATTGATAAATAATAGTTCCAAGAAGCAGGAGGTGGATAAGAGACCTGTGTATAACTGGTCGGCCGCCATAGGGACTCGCAATATGCTGCGTTCACGTACCAGATGAGGAACGCCCATGGTGCCGGAGTGATGTACGTTTCCTTGCCCGTGTAATAGATATCCGCAGGTCCAGCAATCGTGTAGATGTTGGAGCCTAAAAACAGAAAATATGCAATGACATTGATGATCTGTGCCACTTGTAAGTCTCTGCAAAGCTATTGCTGCAAAGTCGAGCCCACTTTCAAGAAGAGACTGCTAGCCGCAGAGTGGTTTGCAGGCATGTTCCGGTCGTCGCTGGGGTCGTGGGCGTGAGGTAAGTGAGGAAGGAGGTGCTGGCTGGTTAGGAGGCCTTAAGTACGGCTGCAAGCTCCCAACCCACCGGCAGGAGCGCAGCTGGGTGACGTCAATAACGACGCGCGGAAGCAAATGCAAATGCAAATTAGGCAACTCGCAGCGCACCCAGTCCTCCTGACGTCTCACGTGGGAGTCCAGTGCAAGCCTCGTCGCCCGCGACCATGTCCACTCCCCGCCATGCTCCCTCTGCCTTCTCGACGCCTGCATCCACCACCCTCTTCCGCAGGCTGACATGGGAGGGCACCGTCCCCTTGGAAGTCCGCGTTGACTCCAAGGAGCTCCCAGCCAACAGCGACCGCGGGCTCGAATGCTACTACATCCAGGCACCTCGAGTCAGCTATCTACCGCTCCTGGTACCCGAGATCAAGCGATTTCTAATGGACGTCGTGTTCGATGAGGCTGCCGCTAGGTTGATAAAAGAAGAAGACTGGTGGTTTGAGAGTGAGGAGGGTCACTTGCTGAAATGGTGCGCATGGGCAAGAAGACCACATTTGAGTTCGATGACGTTGATTTGGATGCTTTAGGCATTGGCCTATTGGCCTTATTTATGACAACCATACAATCATGTCGTCTGCACGCCTAAACTCGTCTGCTACAGAGCCCGCGCCGCTTCGCCTCATCCTTCACCTCGCGTCCCCGCCTACGGAAAAGCTCCTCCTATCACCCAGCACAGAAGCATGCAAACAGGCCTTTATGGGTCAGCTCAAAGAGGCCGATTTTCTCAGATGGGGAAACACTAAACGAATGACCGGCCTACGGAAGGCAGAGCAGGATGGTCTTTGGGAGGGCATCAAGGAACGTGAGTCGCGTGTGATGAATGTTTGATCTGCACACCCTGAACACCATGGTCATGCGCATTTCCAACGCGTAGATAATTTCGAGGAGTACTGGCGCGTAGCCTCCAAAATTACACCGACTACGACACCTATGCGATCTCACTCCCCACCTCCATCCTCATCCGCATCGATGCACACACGTCCGCCATCTGCCGATCCTGGCTCTAATCCAGGCCCAGATCGCGACGGCGCTTACAACGTCCGTAGTGTTCCTGTGCGTATATACCTACCAGACGGACCAGTGCTCCAGGATCTCGTGCCTACCATGTTAGACGATGGTAAGCGTTAATTACTCCAGATCGTCTCCTGCGTTCCTCGTGTCTTGCTAGTTCCGCAACCAGCTCCACGTTTTGGTGTCTGCGTGCTCAGCTGATCTTGTCTGCCAGGTGTCGCGCACACGCTTTCAATCTTTTTGACGACTCACTTACCGCTGTTATTCTCTTCTGATCGGGAGCCCCTTGCATATGCCCTCGTCCAAGGGGTGATGGTTCCACCTGAGGCGGAGATGGCTTGGCTTGGTGCTTGCATGGCTGGAGCGGACGGATGGGTTAATGTATGTATAGGCTTGATCCGTGAAGAGAATCTTCGATTCCGTTGAGATTTCGGAGAATGGTGTGTACCCAGTCCCTGATATAATCTATATACCCTATGGACGTGTAGGTGCACGTTCTAATCAATTTTTTTGAGGCATGAAACCAGCCATCTGCAACGGCTGTTATACGTGTAAACCTGACCCCTTGGAGTGACGTGTATCATCAATTGATACATACCACTTAAATTACCATTTAGATTGCTAGGAGATCATCAAGTGTGAATTTCACAACAAGGAAATCACCATTTTCTTGCAATAGCAAGTTGTGCCAGCTGAATTAGTAGGGCTTTCCCCCTTGTCAAATGGATATTTCTTCACTGAGGAAATCATCATTTCCTTGCTGTGTTTGGTAGACTCGCAGGCCAGTTGGACTTAAAATGTGTCCTCCATTTTCGTCGAGGAATACTGAAAAAAAGGCGGAGTATAAAATGCAGAACGCGTTGTGACGAGCGACAGCGGAGTTTAAAAGTTAGAACAGCTGGATACGAGCCTAGTGTTTCACACAAGATCCCTGGTAAGTGATTTATTAGTGACTTTGTGCAAAAGTACAGATTTGCCAAAACTGTCCTTATAATTGCCCACGCAGCAAAATATTGAAAAACACTTAATTAGCAACAACTCGTTTCGATCGAGTGACCTCGGGGTTATGAGCCCCGCGCGCTTCCAGCTGCGCCATGTTGCTGATTCTGACCTAACGCGAACAACGGTTATCACCAAGTTTCGCGCTGCTCAAGTGCCATGAGACCGTCAGCCAACTTCTCCAAGGGATTCACTTCTTCGCAGACAACAGGTCTCACGCGACGGGAAGATATCAGACTAAAGTCTGACTTATTTCAGATCTCGGTAGAAATAACCGTGGAGGAAGCTGACTTGAGGACAGCGCGATGTATGGCCCATAGAGGGAACATACCTCGGCTCTTTCTCTATGTAAGGAAATAAGTAGCACATTTCGTGCTGACAATACTGAAGCATACTGGCATAGACAGCCAAGTGGATCCCCACAACGGAGACGTTCAACACTAGGTTGAGTATGAGCTTTGAGAATGGTTCCGGCAGCAGCTAGTTGATTTATGAGGACATCAAGTAGAATGAGCTCACCTTTCTCAATTTGCCCCGCAGCAAACCCGACGACAAGAGCACGGCCTTTCCATGCAAGTCACGTCAAACAATCTACAAAATTGACTAAAATCAGAGATTTTGAAGTCTTCAGACAATGGTTGTACCCTGAATCATGCCAACGGGGTCATATGACATCTGCTCCTTTTCCGCCTGTTAGTCGGAGCACCTCCTGCTGCCAGTCGGGCCAGATGTTATTAATAGAGTAGTCTGCCCCACCATAGTGCGTGGCGATACCCAGCCCCGCTTTTGAGCTGGCCGCTGCAATATCCTTTGCGCCCAATGCTAGTGTCATTGAATGTGTACTCATTCCTCAGGTACAATATTTGAAATACCTTTCGCCAGCCTCTGTACAGCTGCAGTGCCTACACCTCCAGCAGCAGCAGTGACAAGCACCCATTCACCTGAATTTACGGTAGTGAGAGAAGTTGGTAAACACGAACCTGTGAGTTCTCATCAGCCTGATCTCAACTGCGCACAGCCAACAAGAGCCTCGTAGCTTGTCGGCCAGGTGATAAAGAAACCTGTAAGGCCTGGCTGACAAGATATCAAACTTGAAGTCGATTATGGTAAAACTATACCTGCGCCCTCATCATATGCTATTTTATTACTGGCAAGCAGTGGCAGCGCAAGGAGCTGTGTTCAAGTCACAGTGAGCTTCTCTAGTGTTATTAGACAAGCAAGTCGTGATTGTGTGAAAAGGCAAAACTCACGTCAAAGAAATTCAGGCCGGTGGTGAAGACTTCAACTACGACCTCGCTTTTGGCGGGCAATGGCTCCGTAGCTTTGGAAGGATGAGCGCATTCCGAAGTAATCCAAGCACGCATGGCATAGGCTGAAAAGAACAAAGTAAACTGTGGACGTCCTCTAAATATATAGACACTGGAGACTGAGGGCTCGACCATGGTGTGTGCACTGTTGCTCCGACCCGGGAACGGTCGACGGTAAGAGACTGGACTTGATCACCGGAGAATCGATTCAGAAGGGGCATTCCGAGAGCACCCGGACTAGTGCAGATCTGATCCGCACGGTTCTCAGAGATATGAAATGGAATATATGATTACGATTGAATGTTATACACGATGATGTGTGGCTTCTACTAAATGCAATGATGACTCCCCCTACTGCTATGACTACATGTTCATGCTCATGCTCATGCGAATCCAAATCCTTCTCCTCCCTCGTTGATCGCCAGCAGAAGCTGTTGCCGAAGCATCTCATACGATGAGTACTGCGGTAGATCAATTTGATTGAAGCCTAATAATGAACAATTCATTCAGCCGGGAGCAGCATGTCAGAGGGCAGGGCAACTCACAAGTGTGCGCCTGTGGCAGGCGGTCCTGATCACCATACGCCCGGTGTATAGAAAATCTTTGGACACCTTGGACACCTTGGAGCTCTGTGAAACCACCAAGTGGGACACGTGATGTACCAGTGGCAAAGCTCAGAACCTTAGCCCTCTCCTCTCGGTTGAACGATTTTAAAGCACGCCACCACCAAACTATCACAGGGTCGGAGCTCGTGTAGCCATTGTACTCCGTTGCAGCTCGCCATTCGTCGACATCGATGTCAGGCGTACCGGAAATCAATAGCTCGAGCTCCTGTTCGTTGAACTGCAAATAATAGCATAGTCTCAGTGTGCACAGTTCGAGAGCTAGTGGAAGAACATACGATTGCGATGAGATCCTTCGGGATAATTTCATAGAAACCAGTGAGTAGTGCTTCAATCTGATCCTTGATGGATGAATAGAGTCGATACTGGGCAGATAACTGGACAAATTCCCGCTTGTTCTCTTGAGTTACGGCGACAGATCGGCCATTTTCTCTTAAATCTACAATTTTGGTAACGCCAAACTAGGGAAAAATTAGACAAGGGCTAGACCAATATAGAAGCAAGGACACACACCTCGTCTGCCTCTACACTGAAGGTCAACTCGAGCGCACTGGGATCGTTGTCTAAAATCCAGCACAAGGAGTTATAGTATTCAGGATCGACCCATTCGACATCTCTGTAGTCAACAGGCTTTGCAAGAATCTGCCGATAAAGACTGCGAGCAAAATAGGCATCAAGTAGTCGTCCATCGTAGATCGCCTTGCCTATCACACGACCGACAAACTTGAAGAAGGAGAGATGTTCTGGATTCACCCAAGATGCTTTGTTCGGCTGATAAGTGAGTCTATCTGCCGCGCAGGGTTGGAACAGTGCATAGTTGGGATCAAACATCTGTCGAGCGAGAATTTGGAACCATTCTCGCGTGACACCACCGGCGTCAACCCCTTCCTCTTCGTAAAAGCGCACGCTGAGTTTCCCGTACTTGATTTGATCACCCGTCTTTCGCTGCAGGTATTGAAAGCTATCCTCGAAGACTCGCGGTCGACGGACGTTCAGTTGCAATGTACCGTGGTGTTCTCGCGCATGTGGTCGTCGGTGAAGTTGCTGACTGAAGTAATTCCTCTTATTATCGAAGTCTAGCACTCGAGGGTTGTGGACCAATAGCGAGAAAGATCCGCTCATGAGCGACGGATTATTGCGGACCATGAGATTGAGAACTTTGCGGTGAGCATCGGTGAAAGTGACGAAGAGCTCTTCCATTGTTTCGCGCGTAGACGTGGGCGATCTTGGAGAGGCGGATGCCCTCAATATGCGCGCAACACTTCCGGCGGCGGATTTTGCACCGACATACTTGCATACGACCATCAGGGACTCGATCAAAGGCAATAAGACAGTTGCGATGTGTTCCGTTTCTGGTTTCTCTTCGATGAAAGATAAGCAATCACCTAGACGTTGCCATAGTGGCGCAAATCTGAATGACTCGTATATGCCTTGTACTTTTTCGACATCTGCATCACTGACTGCACTCGACGGTGACGACGTAGATCGTGGCGAGTACATGTAGTCAATAGTCTTCAATACCCGCAGAAGTTTTGCTTGATCAGATGAAGCTGGCGAGAATTTTGACGCAATGGAGCTCGCGAGGACTTCGCCCTGAGATTCGTGAAGTGCAATCGCAAGTTCGTCCAATGCGGTGAATAGGCTCTGGCCAAAGTCTTGAGCTCTTGAGCGCAGCTCGTTCGCAATGATGTCTCGTGCATCCGGAACAAAAGAGAGGTGTTGGATGAGGGCCAAACTTTGCGAGAATGTTCGTCCAGAGCATTCGCCGGCGGTCAAGATATTGACGATGAAGCGCATTACTGTATGGGGGATGACTGGGGGACGAGCGAGAAGGACTTTTTCTTCGGAAGAAGGGCCTTGACCTGCTTCCACTGTCTGGTCGTCAGCGGCGGGCTCCTCGGCAGGGGCTGAAGCTACGATGATATTACTATATTGTACGAAATTTGATTTTCCAGCTGGAACACTCACTATCGATAGATTCTGATGGAACAACTACTGACTGCGCAGCTGATGGGGCAGACGCTTCCATAAGGTCTTGCGTCTCAGGCTTCCCTTTGTTAAAATCCTTCAAGCTTGCAAGGGGACGAGTGATTGTAGCAAGAAGAGTTACCACTGACTCCACGATAGAGGACGTCCTCAGAATAGACGGGCGATCCAGGAGGCTAAGTAACAGAACAACGGGGTAGTGTGTTTGAGGCACTTGTTTCTCCTTTCCCTTCCCCTTCTTTGACGCAGTGCGTCGAAGTCCCAATGGTAATTCATGCTCAGTGAGGAAGAACAGAGACGAGAGTTCGTTAGCGCTGACAATGTACGTGAGCGCCTCCAAGCACCGTTGCACGATGAGCTCCGGGATTATCTCGTTGTGACCTGGAGAAAGAGCAAGTGTTCCAAGGTAATCAGATGCGACTCGCTGCTTTCCAACCGACTTGGGTGTGAGTGTATGCGGCTGTTTCGAGTTACGGACAGACATTTGGGCGAAGCTTCGGTCAATAGACGCAAGATCGCCCGAGCCGTCTTGCAATATGTTGAGAAGCAAATTGAAGAGGTCCGTGCGCGTTTTGGAATTCTCACATAGATTGACCAAAACTTTGTACAACAGGTTTTTTTTGAGAGTATGTGGAAAGAAGAGGAGCCGCACGAGTACTGCTACAGCGGATTTGTCCAGCAGCTGTATAGCATCGCGTGATACAGCGGTCTTCTGTGAGTGCTGAGTTGTGGCTGGACGGACTTCAGCGTTTGCAAGAGGTTGAGCACGTGCTTGCCGTGCATTTTCTCGGTGAATTCCGGCTTCAGCTAGTATGTGGGACGGCAGGCTTTGAATCAAGCCATCGTCAGAGTCCATGAGAACGACTTGTCGAAGGTGAGGATCTAGACTAGCAATAAAGCTGGCGGGATCAATATCTGCCGGAACTCCACCGCCTCCTTGCTGAGCAGTGGTGACTTGCTGTCGAGCACGTTCAATGCTTTCTTGTTGCAGTATCTCGGCTCTGAGCTCTGGCGGAAGGGCATCAAGGAATTCGGGACTGATATGTGAATCGGCCGGACGCTCGACTCTGGCGGCACGTTGGTCCCGAACATGCTGATTAAGCACCTCTTCTCGCATATCGTCTGGCAACGCCTCTAGGAACGTAGGATCTATGCCGGTTTCGGTTATGTCCACAGGACTTCCATGAATCATCACAGTTATGCGTTGGGCTCCACTGCTCGAAGCTTCCGCGGCCGGACCGTCTTCAGCTACAACTGCAGAATCGTCCTGTGTCGTGTCCTGCGTATCCTGGCTTTCATCCGGTTCAATGGGAGCGTCTTGGGAAACATCTACCATGTCAGTATCCCCATCTACCGACATCGAACCCTGTTGCTCAGGATCGACATCCGGTCCCTGGGCCACTTCGGAATCGAGCTGAAGCCGTTCTTGTTCCACTCTAGCTCTCTCCGCTTCCTCTTGTTCCTTCGCAGCAGCCTGATCAACTTGTGCTTGCTCCTCTGCTTGTCGTGCAGCTTCCTCCTCGACGAGTTTAGCTTGCTTGGCAGCCTCCACAGCAGCCGGCATGAGGACGACGTTGACGTGATTGCTCAGCTTAGATAGTCGGGCTTGCTCGAACTTGCCATGGACCATCTTAACTTCTTCTAGCCATCGTTGTACAGTTAGAAGCGGGTCAAGGTTATGACTATCTGATCGAGTATCACCCGATCGTGGTGCTCGCTCCAGACGGATAGAAGCCGATATTGTTCCACGGCCGTGTCGCTGTAAAGGCCCTAAAGTACCTGACGGAACATCGATACGTATAGTCTCGCCACCACCCCCACGTTGGTGAGAAACGATGTGTTGAAACAGCTGTAGCGCGCCCTCGCCAATCGCGTCCTCTATTGTCTGCAATAGATCGTGAGGATTGTTGGTTGCTATCACGTTCCTCTGGAATCGGCGGGTGCTTCTCGCCTGGCCAGTTGACCCACGAGTCGAATTGGTAGCAGGATCAACAAGGAGTGGATGTGTGGCTGCATCAGAAGATATGGGTGCGTTGCGGATTCGACTAAAAATATCCATATCGTCGTCTAATACCAAACAGTGTAAGAAGTAGGCAAGGAATTAAGTGCCATAGTCTCACCTATGCCTCGGCGGCGGCCAGAACGTGTAGGGTCGGCCCACAGTATTGGCGGAGCAATTCGAGTGGCGTTGACCGCTCCACCATTCAACACATTAGCAAAGCCAGCCGTTGCGAGCTCGAAGACATTACCGCCAATAGGCCCATGACCCGCGACTCCCAATTCATCGCCGTATCTGAGAATTATGAGGACAACAGAAAACCAAAAATATGACGTCAGTGACTCACTCATCCTCCTCTGACGCCATATCTGCTTCTTCGTCAGCGTCCATTGGCATGATGGGGACAGGATCTGCCGCTATGAGCACTAATTACAGAGATAGGAATCGGCTTCGTACCTTCGTCGTCATCACCTTCATCCGCGGCACCATCCACCAAGTCATCAGCGACAGCAATGCTCTAGTCGCAGATATAAGCAAGAGGCGATCTCGAGCATATGAAATGCAAATACCTGCCACATCACATCCTCTCCATCGTCCCCTTCTCCTTCCTCCTCCTCTTCCTCATCACCTATTTCCTCAGGATCACCTCCGTCATTCGCAACCAAACCTTCTTCTTCTTCCTCTTCTTCATCCTGCCAACTCTCCTCATCGTCATCGTCATCTTCATCCGTCTCGTTCTCAATGGCATTCTCGATGTCATCCTCTACATCGTCATCGGTATGCGACGTATCCTCGCTTCCCGTTTCATCGCCGAAATCCATATCAACGTCTTCGTCAGCTTCCTCGCCGTCTTCATCCATATCGTCGTCCGGTCCGAAATTAACATCTTCCATTTCCTGTCGGATGTTCAAATGAGCTCTTACCAATCAATGTCTCATACAAATTACTTACGCCACCAAACCTACACGAAATATGACGATGTTACTCAGCTAATTCAAAGAGATACTGGAATGTACTTACAAACCAAGAGAGGAATTCCGGTATAGATCAGGTGTCTCATCGCCGTCATGTTCTGTTGTGTCATCTTCCTCTGAAGAAACCGATTCAACATCTTCGACCTTCTCATCTAATGACTCCTTGGACTTGTCAGACACACGACTCATTTTGATAGCAATCTTTGATCTACGACACGGTGCATTAGCAACAATAAACTGGAACGATGTGTGCCTTACAGGAAATTAAGCGGGCGCAACAAGCCCGTTACCACACCGCGAATATTGGGGTAATTGAGGTCGACCTCGGCAAGAGCATTCGTCAGCGTCGCCACGAAATTCTTTTCCAGCATAACTTTGGCGATGTGCGTAGGGGCTTCCTCGTGTGGCTTTCGAGTGTTGCTATTGAATCGCACTGTCAACAGCCGGTTACATAAATCCGCTAGAGCGAGAAGGCGACTGTATCGAAGCTCTGGAGGCTCCGATGCCGGAAGGTCTTTCAACGCTCGACTAATGGCCTCCAAAACAAATTTGCGGACAGAGATCAGCTCTGCAGGAACGTCCTTGATATCGTGCGTGAGCGATGTGTCAACGCAAAGTGCCACAACAACAGACATAGCCCAATTACACAACATAATACGCTTTCTTGCTTCAGAAGAGGGCTGGGGATCGATGGTGCCGAATGTCACAAGCTCCATGAGAAGGAACTGTATCGCGGCAGTCCTGTGCTTCATTCCAACATCTTTCGCGGGTATCTGCGTCCGCCGCTTCGGGGAGAATGACAAAAAGGCGATCTTGCAAGCATCATAAGAGAAGAGAAGCTCGGAAAGACATTGCATCAAGAAACAGGAATACACGTAGTCGTCCTCCAGAAGAGAAGATGGCTCTATAGTCTCCGGTTTGAGGGCATTTGCAGAGGGCTCGGATGGACCATCGAGAACTCCTGCCTCTGATCCCGCCATCTTTGGCATCTCAGCTGACGACGTCTCCGGTGCGCCACCTCTCTTGAGCGATCTCATAAGTTCAGCAATGAGGAAATGGACGGGTGCCTCCAAGTCGGGAAGTGTCTGCGTATGAGTAGTGAAGGGGTCGTCAATGTGCATATCGGAGCCTTTGTTCGTGACCGGAGCTTCCGACTTGACCTCTGCCCTAAGACTGATGCTTTTGGAGTTAGAATATGGCTGTGAGAGCTGGCAAAGTTCCTGTGTGACATTGATAAAGGTGGATGGATCACGGAGCGCAAGCGCACCGCAGCCAGTGACATAATTTCCAACATCCAGCACGCGATGGCGTGGATGAGCAAAAAATCTTTTAATCTCTTGTCGCATAACATGCTGAAGAATGGATTGATCCTCTACGATGTGACGCAGAATAATGGCAATATGCGATTGTATGCCTGCGGCGCTTTGTGTCCCAGCTGAAATTTGCATGTACCGGAATAATAGAACTAGCCCGTCTCGGTGAACGAATTTTTCGGCCATCTTGTGGTCTCGAGTCAGATAGACGAAAAGTCTAAGCGCAGATAGTAAATCGTCCTTTGATATTGTAGACAGCGCGAGCAGTCGTAGACAAAAGTCGAACAAAATATTTTTGGCCTCTGAATGATCGCGTCCAACAGAAAGTGACTCTTGTACGATGGCTTCGTTCTCTTTAGGCACCGAAATGCTGCGAGGTTCCTCTCCCAAAGTGAGCAGCGCTTCTGCGACTAATAAGTGTGCAGCCAACCACTTGGGTACCGTTGGATGGCCTTCTATATTAGTAGGATTGGAGAGAAGCAATGCAAGCATGGAATCCATTAAATTGTTAGCGTCGCTATCGATCATCTGAGTCAAAGGAGATGTTGGATCATTCAGTGCCAGAGCCAGCAGACGGCACCGAACAGCCATCGATTGCTCCTGAACATCATATGCTGAAGAGGAAAGTGATTTAACATCATCGATCAGTAGCAGGGCAGCTTGTTCACGATAGCCATTGGATGGCCCGACGAAAACCTTCTGAACGTCGAATGCAAGTGACGGATGTTCGTCAAGGAGCCTGAGAGCTTGCCTGCCCATAGTATCCTTCAGGGGGTCCCGGAGCGCGTTGAGCTCCTTTATCCAATCCTCCGTGGATTTTACAGGGACAGACGACGCTTGCTCATCGGCAACTGATGATGCAGGGACCTCGGCTTCGGTTCCAGCACCGGCAGTGACTTCCCCAGAGGTTTCTATAGGCGCATCTGCAGCCACGGGGGGTTCTTGAGGCTCTGGATCCGGAGGAAGTGGGAACGGGTGCGCTAGTAAAAGTTCCGTGGCAGCATTGACATTATTGCGAGTTCGAACCAGAGCTCGTTCTGCTGCAGATCTTGGGAAGCCCATATCTACCAGCTGACGAATACGGTTTTCATCAGGACCAGCTGGTCGAGCTATAGCAAAACCGTTCGACATGAGCGACGGCGCCCCACCCTGCGGTGGGTCCTTAGCCTCCTCTCCGTCCATGCTGAGTACGTCCATTAAAACATTGACCACTGATTTGCTGACACCCAGAGGTGCCGATGACAACCAAGATGCCCCCCATAGGTCGGCCAAGAGGGGCATCGCGGCAATTCTCGTCCGGACTAAGAATTGACGAGGCTCGAAGTAATCAGGATCGGAGTCCTTCTTCTCGGATGAAACTAGTAGTGTCGTTTGAGTGGAGTCGAAGAGGGGCTTGGCCGATAAAACGGGATGAAGGAGATGCAATGCCACCTTCAACCCGCCATAAGCGTGCACAAGTTCTTCTTTAGCAACATGGGAGCGGTCCTCTGGGCTCACATCTGTCATGGTTTTGATGGCGTGAACGAAAGTATTGCAGAGGCGGAGTATAGCATCGATGCCTCCTGCGCGACTGAAGGCAGCCAAGAGAACAGTGTAAAGAGTCTTTTGGGCTGCACGCTCTACAGACCACCCCCAAATCAGCTAGATCTTTGTAAAAAGAAGAATGACATACCATCCACTAATAAGATTGTAGATAAACCAAGCATCACCGTATGATAGGCATACACAGACATCTTGTCAGCTAAGCGAGCAGTCAGCAAAAATTGGTATAATATGGCCAAGGTAAGCGACTGACCAACTGTGTGCAAATCAAGATGCTTGACTAAAATGTCAGCGAGGATCAAAGAAGTTTCTTGAATCTTCTGTTTCTGAGCAGAATCAGTGTTGCGTCTAGTTTGAAAAAGTCTCACAACAGCTATGAAAAATTGCGTCAGTCTCGAACCTTACCCCAGGAGTAGATCAGCCTTGCCTTGGAAGAATGGCGCTAAGCAAGTAGGTAGTTGACTAGCCAAGTGTTTGGCGATCTTTGCGTTCTGCAATTTAGCACTGTTGTCTTTTACAGTGACCGAGTCAGACGCCACTGGTACAGAAGATTCGCCCTGTGCACCATTAGCCGTGGAGGGGAGAGTATGGGCAGAGGTATCCTGAGATATAGGTGGGGTATCGGTGGGCGTGACGGTTGAAGAAGAATGCGGGTCCAAAGCAGTAACATCGGCGGGCGCAGGAACATCTACTCCTTGTAACGCTAGACCTGATTTAAGCATTATGTTCTCCCACACACATGTCCTGTGAAGCGCGCCCAGATCGGGCAGAATATTGTGTGCTGACGGGCCTGTTAGGGATTGTAGTAAGGTTGCAGTTGCTCTTCCATGAGAATACCCAGCAGTAGAGTAGATGTCAGAGAGTAGGGATGTTCTGATGTAAAGAGTAATATACTGCCGGACGCGGTCGTTGCCTCGCTGAAGCTCTGCGACGGGCACCAATGTGAATCCACCATCCTGCCTTAGGGGTATCAATTGCGTACCTCTATCAGAAACATTCACAAGCTGCAGGAGCTCAGATTCTTCTCTCATGGAACTCCAAAAGTTTTTCGTGCTGGCCAATGATTCGTGCACGAGACGAACCAAAAAGCTGACGGTTTCACCAGGTGCGACTTCCGCCATGGTGCGCACAACCTGAACTAACGAGTCTGACGCCAAACTGTTCACGAAGTCGTAGGGAAGACATGGTAACGCGGTGAGCTTCCCAAATCGACTCAGAGCCTCTTCGTCGGTGACGAAGTCTCTGCAATGCGGTATACACTGGAAAAACCCTTCCAAAAACTAAAACGGATGAGCAACATTCCCCACGATCAAATACGTCGCATACCTTTCCAAATACATCAATGAACGACACGATTATATTGTCATGGGACCCAGACGAATCGTCACCTGGCAATGAGGCTGCATCATTGATACTACCTCCTTGGGAGTTGGTAGGGGCGGAGCGCTGAGACTGGGCGGTTTCTGCAGAGGCCATATCCACATCCGCGTCCATCGTAGCCTCTTTGGCGGATTGCGAAGGAGAGTTAAGCAATAGTAAATACCACTGTTTCATATCCTCATCTGGCACGTAATCATTGCCCATCTGATAAATGTTGTCCATAATTGCTTTTATCGCATTGAACACAGCTTGCTTCAGCGACGGATGGTGTCGAATTAATTCCTCGATCGCTGTACCAATGAGAACCGCATTTTCCTTGTCCTGTAGAATTCTTTGATGGCGCTCCGAAGTAAAAATGGACAAGAGTCCAGGGATAATATATGGGCGAGCGGTAAGCTGATCCTGACCCGCCTGATTCAAGCAAAGCGCGCCAATAGCGTTCGGAATGGATTGAATGACCTGTCCTCGAATTTCAATTGCGGAAATATCCGATAAACTCGCTGTGTATCACTCACCTCGATAACGGGCTCAACACCCGACTCGACGACACCGTAGAAAACCTCGGGTAATCCTGCCTCCTGGATGACCGAAAGACATGTAGGCTCATTGTGCACAAACGTCGCCATGATGTTGATGACTGCATAAGATTATGTTAGCATCTATCTACGAGCAACCCCCAGAACACGTACCGATTGGGAGAATGCTAGGACCAAAGACTGTCCTATTTTCCATAATCTTCTTAGCAGACCTCAGAAGTGACGAGTCCAAGAGACCGCGCAGGCCTTCCGCTGTGCCTGATGACTGCATCATACGATGCATTGAACGAAGAGTGTGCTTTAAGACAGCGGCACGAGGAACTAAAAGTTTCCCTGGAAAGCACAATAAATAGTGGCTATCTTTATTACAGTACATGTACGTACCGAAAGAAATCACTACTTCACGAGAGGGTTCCTCAGTGGAGCATTGCGCAAGATCCAATTCAACTTCGTACTATACGATCATCTATAACGTGATCGCTTGGATAATTGGCACAACTCACCTCTATCCTGTCTACTAGGACCTCAACACCGCGTCCGTTGCAAAACAACTGGAAGGCGTTGTTGAATCCATAGAGTACATTATCCAGAAGCTGCATCGTCTTGGAGACGACGTATAGTCGGTTAGGTAGCCGATTCTCGATCACTTGGATTAGCAGAGGTACCAAACCGGCACCAACAACCATATTACCCCCAGACGCATGCGTGGCAACAAAGGTAACGAAGGAGAGTAGGGACTCCACAAAAAATTGCGGAAGCGTAGAAGTGGGCTGGGCCACATCTACAACGGTCTTTCGTAACAAAGCCATCAAGACACCATGATTCACCCCAGCGTTAACAGCTGTCAAGACGTCTTGGATCTTGTTCCTGTAGCGACCGAGCGAATCGAGGGCTGCGATTGCGACATTCTGTACCTGCACATCCACGTCCCGATCCAATTGGAGAAGCTCTGCGATGTGTGTAATCATGTCAGGCTCGTAGAGGAACAGCATCGACTGGGCCTGCGACTCTACGTGAGTATGCCCAAAGATGGCTGTAGCAAGAAGACGAATCATCACGAGCTTCTCGCGATCAGAAGAGTACGCAGGTGTTAAAGCACGAGCGGTTCTGATGCGAGTCAAGAGCTCGAATTTCTCGTCATCAGGCACGGAGTACATCTCCATGGCGTCGGCTAGGATGTCCATGGGTTCTTTAGACTCGATAGTACTGCTCTCGATGTGAACAATAACGGCCCCCGAAGAGGATCCTTGCGCCGTTGAGCCAGCACCTGAGGACGCACCACCCTTACGCGTTGGGGTTTGCGGAACGACGTCGGTCATCTGCACTTCTGAGCTCTGACCTTTGTCTTTGTATGTAGGTAAAGGCAACTTCTCATTCTTGTAGAACGTGAAATTGACTTCTCGGGCTTCGGTAGGTAGGGCTTCGACCTGTGGCTTGCCCTTCTCGGTGACAAGATCCACTAGATTGATATCGTATTCGCGTAGATTGGACCACCGCCTTGCGAGTGAAGTGAGGCGTGGCGTCGAGATACTAAGCGCGTGAAGTACCGCAGGCTGGGATGAGTATTGCTGGGCGGGGCGCAACAAGAGATTGAGAGTGAGGATAAGCACATCCAGATCAGACGTAAGCATCAAGCTGTTCAACCGCTACAAAAATTTTACATGAGTGCACAACATGTGGACGGGTCGGAAATGGCCGCTTACATCATAAGAGTTGAACGTTTTCCTGTTGGTCGAATTCTCGAGCAGCAGACGTTCGAATCGGAGAATCTCGCATACAGTCTTTTTGGTCACCGGAGTGAACACGTTAATTTGCAGCTTGTCGAGATCGTAATCTCGAATCACTTCTTCCAGGATGGCGTCGAATTTATTGAGTACCTTGATCCACGCGTTCAAATCAGACCGCGGCCATCTCCAAGCATCCATCTGGCTCAAAACTTCATGGAGTTCTTCGTTAGGGGTGTCGTGTAGCTTAGTTATGAGTTCTGCGACCTGGGGAAGCTAGAAACAGCAGGCGTTTATCAATATACGAGGGAGGTCAAAGATGAATTTACTCACAGGAGTCAAAGGCCTCTTGGCCTTGTGAGTGATCCTCATGTTCCTCGACAGACGAGTTGAGGATACGAGATGGTATAGCTTCTTAGCACCCCTGTTTGTTTGTGGATTCTACGCAGTAATGGTTGCAGCAGGACGCAAGAGCACTCAGACTCTGCGGTGGCGGCTAAGTAGGCTAGTACTTTCCTGCAGGGGGCTTACGCGGTGGGCGAAAGGCCATGGCCTTCTATGGAAAAATCTCCCACGCTCACAAGACGCGACCCATTACACGCTCTTGACGCGATGCCCATTGCTCAGACGCGTCCGACTCTCACCTGCCTCTTACCTTCACATTCATATACAACCATGGTCAAACGCAAGGGTCAAGATTTTAGTGACGACGAGGAAGAAACAGAGTTCTCTCCGTCTGATTCGAAGTCTAAGCACCCCGTGAAGCAGGCAAAAGCGACCAAAAGTCAACAGGTCGGCCTGGCCCTTGGTAGAAGGTGGCCGTCACTTATTAGTGCACTTTCAGTCTAAACAGCCTAAGAAAAAAGAGAATTTCGTTCCTGTTGACGGCGAGGAGGGATCGCTACCACAGCCGAAGAAAAGGCGAACGAGTATCTCTAAGGCACGCGACCCGGTATCTCCGTTTCGAGACGCGACTAACCTGTCAACAACTAGCCTCAAGCTAAAGAAACCCTTGCTGAAAGTGAGGAGGAAGCGGATGGAATTACCTTGAACGTCAAAAACAATGACGAAGGTGATAAGTACCTCGATCTCGGCAAGAAACGCCGTGCCACTGTTCGTGCATTCAAAGGAATGTGTACAACATACCTCGCGTTCTGAAGGGGAAACTGACCATTCCTCACAGGATCCGTATTCCTGGACATTCGAGAGTATTATGGTCCTGAAGGGGATGAAAAGCCTGGCAAGAAAGGGGTTACGCTTTCTCAGGAGCAGGTCAGTCACTCGCCATCTCCACTGGGCTGTCTTTACTATATCTCGTACACAGTGGAATAAACTGAAACAGAGCTCGGAAGTAATTGACATACTGTTCAAGAAGGCCAAGAAATGACGGAGTGTATAATAGTTGCAATAATTGGATAAGTGTTCGCGTCTCTACTATGTTCTGTGTTGTTATTGGCATCTTGTATTATAGGGCGAAGAATATACATGTAATTCCTTTCCATGTCCTGGTGTAGATGCTCCTAAGCTAGTCCTGCAGCAGCTTTATGTGCCCCCTGTAATCCTCCCACGGCGTAGAGTCCCCAGACCCAAGCCTTAGTCTTGACCGTGTAGGCTCTGAAGTCCATCCATATCTCTGCCAGAGTCAGAGATCTATACGTCCTCTCGTATCGCCTGCGCGCGATCAGTCCATGCGTGATATCGACACATGCACAGACAGACATACCACCATTCCCTGAAGTAGTCGTATAAGAGACCCAGAGACATGATTCCATTCTCGCGCATTTGGGATATGAGTTGTCTCCTTGTGTCCTCCCATGCGGCTCGAGTGCAGTATTTGGCTGTTACTAGAAATACCCGAACCTACATTGTACATGCTTGAGCCATGCACGGAATGAAGTCTAGCACTGCGCTTACATTAGAATGTGTTGTTGCAAGCGCGCGATCAAGACTCCTGCGATCAATTCAGATAAATGTCTATTGAGCCGACTCATTCGGCCTACCTTGTTAGATCGTTCAGTTTTAATACCATCAACACTCTTCTTGGTACTCTCCTCAATACGTCAAAAACCGAAAGCAATAGACCTTCTTGTTCTACGACTGCCTTGCGAATAGCCTCCATCTCCGCTGCAGTCTGGGCGGAGATATCAGTCATACTTGTCCCTCGTTTAAAACCCGCCTTGTCTGCAGACCCTCCAAACTCGTCTGTCGCCGGATCCTTGAGCACTGCCCTACCGGTGAGCGCAGCCTCAAATACCGGATACTATACGATATGTTTAGTAGTCCCAGTCTAAGCACATATTCTGTCGAGAATGACTCACAAGGGCATCGTCGATATTACCCACGAGCCGCGCATACTTCTTGCGGTCAGCTATGGTCTCCGGCGTGGCAGGAGCAATCAAGGCGAGCCAAAACTTGCTATAGTTGATTCGTAACTCCTGATCCAGATCGAAATACAAGCCATGATCAAGTAGAACAATTTCAAAATTGTAAGGCGACTTTGACTGTAGAGGTGCAGATCGTATCAAGAGATTTCCTGGATGAATCGTTAGGTATATGTGACCAATGCTTGGAAGAGGGTACCTGGATGTGGGTCCTATATATCATCAGGCTTTCAATGACCCAGGAGTATCACGCAGCACACTCACTGCGTGAAACCATCCATTTAGATGAACCATTTGACCAAAAATTCGCGCTAACTCCAAGGCTACCTTATTCCTGTCTATGTCATGCTGTGCCAAGTATTCCAAGTCATCAACCCGGCCGCCTTGGATATACTCCATTACGAGTAGTCTCTTTCCAGAACGTAGAACTCTAGCTACAGACCACTCCTTGAGATTGTGCATGGCCTAGGATCAGTATATATGGTTACTCACGAATATATAAAGAGGTTCTGATGTTACTGAAATCGGCCGTGGCTTGCAATCCGTTCCTAGCCTCATGCGTGAAATCCATTTCTTTGGGTAGGTTTTCTCGCATCTCCTCTCCCAACCAAGTAAATTCGAAGTCGGGGAACCAGTGCTTGATCCACCCTACATGACGTCGTCAGCATAATCCACTCAACACAGCAGTCATTTAATCTAACCAAGCGACACCTCAACCATTTCCATGTCAATCTCACAGAATTCGTCTAAATGTGGATGTTGAATCTAGGCGATCCAGAGTATGAACACTAGCTATCAGAAACCAGTAGCACGAGGAGACACCTTCACTGCAACCTCTTCGCCGGTCTCTTTCCACCTTGCGACATGCACTTGTGCAAGACTTGCTACACCGATTGGGTTTGGATCAAAGTCATCGAAATATTCAGATAGTGGCCGGTGCATATCTGTCAAGAATAGCTTCTCTACGTCTTCGTACGGTGTAGGTTCGCATTTGTCCTGAAGAGGGCGCATAGTACTCGTCCACTCAATCGGGAGCACTACTCTATCGGACCGCTTTAGAGGCGATGTATCGAGCGCAGGAAGTCGCACTCACAGTGATGCTATATGCTGACCTAACTTGATGAAAATGCCTACGATGGAAATTTAGTAAAAGAGACTGATACATTCGGGCATGTACATACCTCCATTTGCCAGGAGCGCTCTCAATACCCGTTCAGCGCTGCGTTCATGACACTGCGAGTATGCATCCTGCAGTGCTTCGTCTGATTCGTAGCTTTTTGCAAACGTTAACTTGTAGTCTATGGCTCCAAGAATTGCAGCCTCTACATGTGTGTGACAATCAGTTCATGATCAGTTCCGAATAAGAAGCTCTACAGGAACGTACTGGCAACTCGCGAACATCGCACGGTCGCTAAGGTTGTGTGGCGAAACGGTTGACTATACTGGTACGCAATAGTACCAGATCCTGAGAGAGCGAGGATGACGGCAGTCCAAACGAGCCATGTCCGCGGTCCTCTGGGACGAAAAGTCTGATTCGATGGTATTGACGGCGAACTCGAATTTGAACGGCGGTGCGGGGCGTGTCTTGTGACACATAATCTGAGGGTGTTCTTACCCCGAAGATGCGTCGCTGTTAGATGTGTGTAGCCGCGGCCCAGGCTGAACATCGATGGCGAAGGCGGAGAAGAAAGACCAGCTAAACGGGGGACATGAGGATGGCGTCCACACTTGATAGGTTGACGACTCGAGAAGGATGAGCTATGTGCTATGTGCTATGTGCGCGTTGAGTCCCGCCCAGATTGAGAGCTTTCTTAGAACTAGAGCTTACGTAAAGGCAATTTATATTATTCATTTCACTTAATCATTGGCCCAATCAAGTTGCTTGTCTCAGCCCTTGAGCAACTTGTCCGCTCAGGTTGGGTCAAAGACCAGCCAAAGTGGCTAGCTAACTGCTAAGTCATATATATATTCGTTCCTCTCTCTCTTCCACACAATCGGTCCTTATATCGGACTAGTATGTCCTAATAGTTCGCAGTGGTGTACTAACGGCTCGTAGTCCCGGGATGATTCAGCGTCCCCGTATATTAGACCTTAACAAACCCGTAGCTCGAACACGGCCAGTTTCACAATAATCTAGATCTCAAAATTCTTTTCATCCCAAAATCTTGCGCAGAGTCCTCGGACCGAGTCACACCTCGCCCGCATACTTGGCCTCAGCGGTCCCAGTGCATCGTCACGGAATTCGCTCATGCTATCCATGAGGCGAGTGATTTTGTCCGATACTCTCTTATTGAAGGAATCGAGAACTCTCAAGTCGCGCGTAAAGAGAATGTTCTTGTACAGCTCTATTCCGGATTGTTCGGACACCAGTGCATTGTACTAACTATACGCCTCCGTACCGAGCCCAATCTAGACGGTGTCCTCATTCGCCCGCATTTACTTAGCGATCAGTCATTCGGGGTCCACCAAATCGGCCAAGTTGTCACATTCAGTGACGACTGCGAGATATTAACTGCGGGCAGAGGACAGCTCGGTTATCTCGCTGCAAACGGACAGCCCACACACGCCGGCCCGTCCCTGAACGCTCTCGCCTACTCTCCTAGAGATCGTGCACGGGCGGACGCATCGCTACGACCTCTTCTCGCGCAACTGCCCCTGGCTGACGGGTCGCCTGTTCTCCCACACCCGCAAGTACGCCCACTACTGGCTCGCTGGCACGGCTGCCCCCAACGTACTGCGACAATACACCGTGGGACAATGCGATGTCGTGCGTGCGCCAGTGCGCTCATCATTGAGGACCCAGCAACCCGTGCAGTGGGGGACTACTGCGCTAGAGCTGTGAGGGAGGATGCAAACATTTTTCACCGCTCTTGCTCCGGACCACATCTTACTCAGGACGAAGAGGTTCGATTGGTGATAAGTGCGTGAACCCCTACTGCCGCTGGCATTGACGTGAACTAGTACAATTTATGTGGCCAGCGAGTATTATAACTGTGACGTCGTTGAAAGTGACTGGGCGGGTCTTAACCAAATGGTTCCATGTATGGCGCACTAAACATGGAGTAGATTGGCAAAAGCTTACATTCCGGGAATAAAAATCAATGATACAAGAGTGCGATGAATGCAATATTGACAGCAAAGCGCAGCAGGAAGACAGAAGAAGGCGTGAATCCAACTCATCGGGCGCTCGAACTACTTCTATTGTTGAGTCCGAGGGATATTCGGTGGGATGACATTGCGTCTTCGCTCTTGTGCATGGCTTCTGCGTATCTAGATGACCAGTATCAGTCAAAAAATTTCTTGGTGCGTAGCATGGAGAGCATACAATAATTTGTATCGCACAAGCTCCGACTCTAAGTCTTCGTGCTTGAGGCGAGCCCTCACAAGCTCATTCTGGCCGCACCAGTCATAAGGTCAACCAATAGTCATTATGAATCCATGACCACGTACCAAGAGTTCACAATGTTCGGCATTAAGCTGCGCAAGACTGGACTCTAATGTTTTTCTAACCAGATCGTCAATAACCACAGTCGATGAATGAAGAAAAGGGCAGCTACATACACTTGGATTGACAGATTGCGATTACTGTTCCGAAGGGAATCCATTTCGATTACATTTGCATCTCGAACGCGGATCATCTCATCGTATTCCTGCGCATAAGTGTCGAGCATAAAAGATGTAATCTTCAGTGCGAAACCGTCCTTGATGAATTGGTCCACATTATATTTGGCATTGTCCTGTGCATTGTCGCCCGTAGACGCGGACGACTCCAGCTTGAAAAATGAGGAGTGCTTGGATGGAAGCCTAACGAGAAAAAGCTACGAATAGTGCGTACCTTGTATACATCAAAGACAGCGCCATTCAAGAACGCAATAAGCTGATCAAACTTGAGTTCGAGCAAGCGCGTCTCATTCTTGAGGAGGATGACAAGACTGAATGAGAACATAGCTTCTATACCACTTGCCAGACAATTGTCGTATATTCGGAAAACCACATCCATAGGAAAACTAGGGGCAGAATGAAACAGCTCAATTTCCCGGAAAATATGCAGAACTCACCGGTAACTGAACATTGTCAAGAACCATTGTGAGCAGTACATGCTGGACTTCGCACCTTGGCGCAAAAAGTGCACGTGTAGAACCGGTGCGAGCTCTTCTATCAGACGTTCAAACTATGGCTGAATAAGTTGGAAGGACTAGCTCTGGCCTGTGGATGGATAATACCTGGAACTGAAAAATGATATGAGAAGAAAAATATATCTAGGACAGGAAGACTTACAAGCCGCAGTTGTAGTTTGGGCATATCAGGCAAGAAATGGCCCCTTAGATCATACGAATACATCAGCCTGACCAGCAAGCAAAACGCCTCCTCATCGGGCATCTGCACACTCTGGGGTAAATAATGTTTTCCAGTATCAGAAGTAGGGCTTACGTGCAACAACAAAACAGCTGCTACGAATGGCAATCCCTGGCAATAGCCGACTTGGGTGTCGTACCTTGTCTTCCTTTTAGTGTATAGTTGCTAGAAGCACAATGCAAAAACCCACAGAGAGTATGCTTTGAGCACGTTGAACAGATTTTCTTGACCAATTCCTCGTCCATCGGTAAAGAATGCATGATGTGGGAAGGTCCTACAACCCATTTAACATCCTCCTTCAAAACCTAGCACTGAAGGAGTACCTTCCAAGATCCCTCGTAATGGCCTTCTCATGCGGACTTGGCTCTTTGATAAGTTTCAAATATGTACTCTCTAACTCCGGATCTTTCGAGGCGGTCCTAGCAGAGCAGTCAGTCTGACAGCTTGGCGCCGTGCAACGCCTCGAAGGCGTACTACATTAACTGCCATATCATCCCGCGTATTGTCTTCGGAATGCCGCGACCAATAGCGGACGCCAGCTCCTCGGGGTATTCGGCAGCAAACTTCTGGTAATCTATCGACTTCGGTTGGTTCGAACGGTGTAGGACAAGTGCATATAGGAATGCTCCGCACCAGAAATGACGCTTCCCCAGAAGTCTGCAGACAAAGCGAATCGTCAAAGTCTGCCTACTTTGCTAGCACACCTCAAACTCACTCCAGTCTACAGTGCTCTCCTCGTTATCTTCCGACTGCCTCTGGAGATCGTCGTGCTTGCGGGAGAATTCTTCATGTATCCGCTGCTGACTTTGTCTGCTACTCCGCTTCAAGTTCTGATCTTCCTCTCCCTCTGCGTTCTCCCGCTCTATATGGGACAGCATGAATGGAACATTCGAACCTGACAGAATAGTTGATGTAGAAGCCGATTTCTTGTGCCCTGATGGTGGCTCGATCACCAGTGCATTCGCATCGTCAAGTGCAGAGGAAAGATTGATCGTCTGCCTGCGGTCACCCATCTGATGTACCGAGTCTATTGAAGTTAGGGATATCGTAGAGTCTAAGCTCTGTCGTGCGCTGCTGAGGGTGACAGTTGAGAAGTGGGCGTCGTCGTCGATGGCATCAGATGCTGCAATGGATGCGGGCGTAGGAAAGCGGGCCTCGGGATCGGTGGGAGAGAGCAGGGCGTCGAGTGTAGGTGACGAGACAGTACCCAATGGCTTCGGGGTGAGCGGGTTATCCTCCTGGTCATGGTCGATGTGAAGGCTTTCGGACATGACAACTGCTCGAGCAGGCCGGGCTATAGAGCAAGACGTTTGGAAATAACAGGATCACGGATTATGGGCTGAATACAGAAGTAAATGTAACAGGATTTGGACGCTGCACCGCCTCCAGACTAGGGAACGAGGAATCGTTGATCGATCGGGGCAGCTATGCAGCTATTACTTAATATTACAGCTTGATGCACGGTAGCAACCTCTAAGTACTACCAGTGTTACTGGTGTATAGATGAGATCATTCATCCCGGCGCTCTCAGGCTAACCCAACACGTAGGATTCCTGGTCTACCAGAGCGGAGAAACTCCGCCATAATAGCAGAATCGACTGCGCACGTCTCCCAGGTCTGGGCGGGGACGCCGTCTCGGGTTCACTATGCTACCTTGCAGTTGGCTAGTAGGCCAGTGCGGCGTAGATCCACAAGCGAGTTGGGCTTAGAACATGTTCTTACTGTTTTCGTTGGTTTCTGGTGAAAAAGAGATTCTGAGTGCGAAACGAAGAGCGTGTTCTGACGACCGGGTAGGCTCGTACCCAGTCGTTGTAAATTTGGAGCTCCGTTGCGAAAACAGCCAACGTCTGGGCTAACTTGGCAGGCCCAATGAAAAATGACACGAATTAAAATCAGAAAATGAGATAAACCAAATTTACATAAATTACATAATTCAGCTTGCTTCAAACATTTTCAACGCAACCCATCGAGTGATTGTCTCGATTTAAAAATGTAATTTTCCACTAGGTGGTCGTGCGACCGTGAGAAAAACGACTTGAAGAAATCGAAGCGAGTGGTCTGCCCAGGGATGTCGATCAACGCCCTGGGTAACATAATTTACCTATTCTTGCTATTTACTGGACCACGCCTACAAGAGACACCGAAGACCATGCGTGCAGCAAACCTAACATCCTGGTCACTTCAACCTAAGCCAGAAAGCCCACCTTAGAGCTGTTAACTGTGATCAGAAGTGGCCTCCGAATGAATTTAACTAAGGCTGCAGCCTCCGGTTGGATATGCACCATCCAGCCGGAGGGCCCATTTTCCCGACCCCGTATAATAGAGCTCCCTCAGTCCAATCATGTGAGGATGGATTGCTCTGAAACACGGGTTCTAAGTGTGTGAATTAAGCATCTTTTCTGTATGTAGATCGGCGGGCCCGACTTTTGGTGATGACGGGAGCGAGGGATCGTTGATCGATCGAGGTGTGCAACTGTTACCTGGCATATTACACCTTGATGCATAGTATCAACCTCTAAGTACTGCCAGTGTTCTTGATTCGTAGACGAGGTCATCAAGTTCATTCAGGCTAACCCAACTCTCCACCTCGTAGCATTCCTGGACTACTAGAACAGAGAAACCTCGCCGTGATAGCAGAATTGACGGTACCGCAAACCATGACTTACACTGCAGGTCTGGGCGAGGGCACACACCATCTCGGGCTCACTGTGCCAGTGTGCAGCACAGGCCTGGCCAATACGACGAGCAATCGACGAGCCACTGTGCTCGTCTAGGCTGACCGCTGATTAGGAGATATCCGTCTTGGTCTCTAGCCCAGTGTTCCTGGATCCATGTTTGCCATGTGCATGCCTTGAAGCTCGATCGCGCCCCTTCCTTACATACAGGCGTGCTGACTACTTATCGCGCTGCGTGCGCAACTCCTCTCACGCTTATATTCGCTAGCACTTAAATAGCATGTGCCGACATTGAACTACGGCTGTTCCTCCTCCGAAGCCTCTCCCCTCCCTATCTCCTCATCTTCCTCCTTCACCCCCTCGCCCACCCCATATTCAACATGGGCGCATCTGGATCTAAGCCCGTAGTCGCCGCTGCTGTCGGCGCACACGACGAGAAGCAGGCTACTCTCGAGCGAGTCGCAGCTTCCTTATCATCTCTACACTTGCGCCCCGTCGCCTCTGCAGACGGCTCTCTGTCTTTGGCCAACGTAGAATTCTGGGAGGACACCATCACCGCTGACCCCAAGCTCCAGCTCACCCGCACGATCCTCCCCCAGAACGACCTCCGATCCACCTTCATCTCCCGCCCTGCTAAGATCGCGGACGCCCATGTCTTCAATACTCAGCTCGACTTCGAAACTGGACCAATCACCAACCAGAAGTCGTCTGGCCGCTGCTGGCTTTTCGCCGCGACTAACGTCCTGCGATACAACGTCATGAAGAAGCTCAACCTCGAGGACTTCCAGCTCTCCCAGGTACTGTGTCCCGTTCTGGTCGCCGACAATGCATCTGACACTGCTGCAGTCGTACCTGTTCTTCTGGGACAAGCTGAACAAGTGCAATTACTACCTCGAGCTCTCCATTCAGCATGCAGATCTCCCGATTGACGACCGCATCGTGTTCCACACCGCACAAGATCTCATCAGCGACGGAGGTCAGTGGGACATGATAGTCAACCTCCTTGAGGTACGTAGCCTCACCCTCTTCCGTGTAGTAAATCTAACATCGTTCATAGGGATACGGTGTCGTCCCGCAAGCGGCATACCCCGAGTCTCTCCACTCCTCGCTCTCCAGTCCGCTCAACGGGATCTTGAAGCGCAAGCTCCGTGAGCACGCGCTCGTCCTGCGCTCGCTTGCGGCATCCTTGCGCGCGGCCGCTCAGTCAGAGCCCCTGTCTGAGGAATCAATTCTGCGCTCGCTCCGGGCTAAGAAGGAGGACCTCTTGAAGGACGTGTACACGATTATGACCGCGACGCTTGGCGTGCCCCCAAAGCCGACAGAGCAGTTCTCGTGGGACTACTACGACAAGGACGGCAAGGTGGGCCACTGGGAGGGCACCCCACTCGAATTTTGCAAGACGTTCGCAACCAACAAGTTTTTGGTGCGCACGCTAATGATCTTGGCACCCAATTACCGTCTGATCGTTATTATGCCCAGCCAACCGACTCGTTCTCGCTTATTCACGACCCGCGCAATGAATTTGGAAAGCTCTATTCGGTCGACAAGCTCGGCAATGTGTGGGGCGGACGCGACGTGCTCTGTAAGTTTCCTGCATCTCCTCTGCTCAAGGCTCAATGTAGCGCGAAGCTGATGCTATGTCCCCTCTCAGACGTGAATACGGAGATCGACAACCTCAAGGACGCGGTTGTGAAGATGATCAAGGCCGGCCAACCCGTCTTTTTCGGATGCGACGTAGGCCAGTTTTCTGATCGCGAGGCTGGCGTCATGGATACCAAGCTCTTTGAGTACGAGGTACGCATCTGACCTGCCTGTCACACGGCACTCATCTTGATCCTGCGCCGATGCAGAACGCCTTCAGCATCAAATTCGGGCTCACCAAAGCTGACCGCCTCCGCACGTCTGAGTCTGCGATGACACACGCGATGGTTATTTCGGCCGTGCACCTCGACGCGGCGGGCAAGCCCGTGCGCTACAAGGTCGAGAACTCATGGGGCGATGCCCCAGGCAACAAGGGCTACTACCTCATGACCGATGAGTGGTTCGAGCAGTGCGTATTTACAACGATTGATGATTCTGTCAGTGCTCATCCGGATTTGTTTGTAGGTTCGTATATCAAGTTGTTGTGCCCAAGGCACTTGCGCCCAAGAACCTCGTCCAGGTGTTTGAGAAGGGGGAGAAGACGATGTTACCCTTGTGGGACCCCATGGTACATGTTCGTTGGCTCGTAATTTGTCATTGTGCTTACGTTCTCGATGCAGGGTGCCCTAGCGTAAACATTCTTGGTCGTTGTAATACAAGAGCATCTACCGTCTGTACTATACCTACCTTTTATGGTGATTTCGATATCTTCATAGTGAGATTGCGTGCGTCATGTGTGAGTTTCGAAGATGTCCCCCTCTAGATATGCTGTGCAGTACTTGCAAGTATATATATCCTGCCCTCGTGTGTCACTCATCTCATTTTTTGGCTCTACGGATAACATCTGATGTAACAACGAATATAGTGATTATCTGTAAACATGATGGACACCGTAGCGACGGCACTACAGGTTTCTTTATCCCGCTCTCCAATAAACGCCTACTTATTCTCGATGTCTTGTGTCAAGATGTACCGATAGCGAACTTTGTTCTGCTTCACACCCTCAAGGGCCTTCTTGACATCGCACATCGGCATCTCTTCGATCCATGGCTTGATCTTTTTCGACCTGGCTAAATCGAGCATCTCGAGACATTCCTTCTTGCTTCCTATTGCGCTGCCCCCAAGGAAGCATCCACTCGGCACAAAGCTGAAGGCATGAGTCTCTGGCAAAACATTATTTGCATCCGGAAGTCCGACAGTCACGAATTTGCCGTGCACAAACAGCATGGATAGATAAGTGTCCAGGGACATATTCTGGTCGAACACGTCTCGCGTCGAAATGATGAGATCTAAGGCACGGGAGAGTGGTTTGTGGAAGTCCTGTGGATCAATCGATCGTTATCAGAACTCCGGAGCATCTCGTCAGTCTATGAACGATTCGTTGTACTTGCCTTGTCGCCAGTGTTCACGATATGGTCAGCACCCATCTTCTTGATATCGTCCATCTTGCTACTGTCGTGCGTGAATGCATACACTTCCGCCCCCATGGCCTTCGCCCAGAGAACTGCGTAGTGCCCGAGGCCCCCAATGCCAACCACGCCGACCTTCTTCCCTGGACCAGCGCCATGGGTCTTCAGCGGGGAGTACACGGTCAAACCCGCACACATCATAGACGCTGCGTGTCGAGACTCAATTTCGTGGGGAATAGGGAAGACAAACTGTTGGTGTGCGCGTATAGCAGTAGAGTACCCCCCCTGGCTGATGACGCCATCGGGATACTCGCCGTTCTGGGTGTATGAGAAGGTGAGCATGCGTTCCGTTGGGATTATAATGTCGCCTTCAGGAAACTCACATATGTTGGGATGCCCTTCGGGCAATAGTTCTCATAATCCGACTCGCACGATTTGCAATGCATGCAGCTCCCGATCTGCGCTCCGACCCCGACACGATCTCCTGCCTTGATGTCCTTGACATTGTCTCCAACGCGGACAACCTTCCCGACAATCTCGTGGCCGACGACAAGGGGTAGCTTGCTTTTTCCCCAACCCTGGGTGAGGGTATGGACGTCGGATCCGCAGACACCGCAGTGCGTGATGGCGATCTCGACATCGTCCGGCTGGAAAGTCTTGGGCTGGTAGGAGAGGACTTGTAGGTCGGACCATTTTCTCGGATCTGTATGAGGACATGAAGTCGATCTATGATGTTGGGAACATGCATATAGTCGCCAAAATAGTATGAACACTTGCCAGTGAGAGCGTAGCCTTTGAATTGGATGGTGTTCGACATGTTGGGAGGATGGAAAGAGAGGGCAGCTGAAATAACCCAGGAAGTTCTGACTTAAAAGCTGCAAGAGCCACGGTACACACCTCTACGTCATCGCACGCAAGGACTGACAGACGTAGCCCTATGGAGGCGCTTCTCGACAATGGATACCATATTTGGCAAGAACCCTACCTCATTGGGAGTGGCTGAGCCACTGGTGGCACCGGCGGACTTTGACTCTCAGACGGCATACGTGCAAAATATTTTCTGGAGGTTCTGTGGATAGCGACTTCGTCCTCGGAATATTCAAGTGTTATATTCCATCTCTTTTGAGTACGGACGTCAACTTCGCACGTTCACTGAGGTCCCGTCGCCGAATTTTGCACTGTGCGGCAAGTTCTACGGTCGATATCTCAATCATCAGTGAGAATCTATGGAAAAAGTAGTACGAAAACCAATCGCTTAGGAGGCGCCACACCTGACGTATGGATATGGCATCGTTTATTCTTCAAAGGACAAAGCAAGGTGATTGTCTCACAATTGAGAGGCCAAAGCACCGGCAATCGATATGCCGCCACTGCGGCTCCCCGGCCAACACTTGGTGCTTTGACCGTATAGCCCACCAGGGCCTTGCATGGCAAATATTTGCAAACATCACCCAGAGAGTATATTTACACCCCTTACCCAGCCTGTCTCGCTTCGCACAGCACTTCGGTCGATGCAGCTGGCTCCTCATACTAATCTATACTAATCTCGCCCCCGAAGGGGAGACGAGCAATCATTGACGGTGCGCATTTGCCTGCACTCGATTATCATTAAGGTGTCTGGACATTGTCCGCTTTGACGATTGAACCAGGAAGAGACTTCCTGGTTTCATCGTGAAAGTGAACAGTGTCTGGACACCTTCAAATCCACCATCCTCACGTTTACTTGTGGCCTGCTATGCTATACAAGTACCGTTCCATGATTCTTCCCGTACACGCCCTGCTTGAGCCGTCTAGACATCGCTCCCCGTGACGATTGAATCAGGAAGTTGGGACTCCCTGATTCTATCGTGAGGGGGAGCCATGCCTGGATGCTCACAGTTAGTGCATGTAATGTTGTAGTGCGCTTCCCCACCCCCTTCCGCGGCGGACTCATGAATTCATGTTGATTGTTTCCCATGGTTTAGTTTTGTGCTGGTCAAAATCTTACACTTTCACGAGCTTGCGTCCCAAATGCCAATATGACACTACCCCTGATAGCTGAATTACCATTCTGATAACGCTACGCTCGATGACCAAGTCAGGCTCTCGGTTCCATCACGAGTAGCTATCTGGAAGATTGTCCACTCCGAAGTTGATTGAGTAAAGATGCCTCGCATGGACTAACGTGAGATGGTTTCTACTGCTCGAGGGCAGGACTCATTCATCACCGCACGCAAATGGAGGATAAAAAGCTTTGATATTCCGTTGACAATATTGATATAATTATATGGCATGTCAATCGTTTTGACCCGTTCGTGCCTATTCAACGTCTAGTTAATATCTTGTGTTAAGACATACCGGTAGCGCACACGATTCGCATTCAAGTTTTCCAGCGCATGCTTCGCCTGCTTCATGGGGAGCGTCTCGATCCACGGGCGCACATTCTTTGATCGCGCAAGCTCCAACATCTCCAGACATTCCTTCTTGCTTCCAACGTGGCTACCACCAACAAGGCATCCATTTCCGGCGAAGGCGAAGGGATGTAACTGAGGTAGAGGGTTGTTGACGTTGGGAATGCCAACCGTGATAAACTTTCCATGTACCCAGAGCATGGACAGGTAATCACTGAGCGGTGTGTCAGGCTCATAGCTGTCTCTTGTCGCGAGGATGATATCAAGTGTATGAGAAAACGGCTTAGCGAAATCCTAAACGTACGATGTCAGCAGACTCGCTCCATAACAGACTTGGTACACTGACTTTGATATTAACGTCGATAACATGATGAGCACCCATTTCCCTGATATCCTCGATCTTGCTAGTGTCATGAGTGAACGCGTAAACTTCAGCGCCCATGGCCTTCGCGAAAAGCACGGCATAGTGGCCAAGTCCGCCGACGCCGACGATGCCAACTTTCTTTCCAGGGCCGGCGCCGTACGTCTTGAGAGGCGAGAAAACTGTCAGACCAGCGCAAAGCATGGACGCCGCGTGGGCCGACTCAATCTCGTCAGGAATGGGGAAGACGAAACGTTCGTGGGCACGAATGGCAGTGGAGTAGCCGCCTTGGGTGATGATACCATCGGGATATTCACCATTCTAGAATTCGTTTTGATCATAGCTTAGTAGTTTCGAGATGCGAAAGAACATATATGCATACATATGTTTCTATTTCGCTAGGGCAGTAATTTTCGTAGTCCGATTTGCAGGCCCTGCATTTCATACAGCTGCCGATTTGGGCACCGACGCCGGCTCTGTCGCCAGGTTTGAAACCAGAGACTTTATCGCCAACGCGGGTGACTTTGCCAATGATCTCATGGCCTACAACGATCGGAAGCTTTGGTTCACCCCAACCCTGGGAGAGGGTGTGGAGATCAGAGCCGCAAACCCCACAGTGGGTGATGGCAATCTCGACGTCTTCGGGCTGGAAGTTCTTCGGTTGAAAGGTAACGAGCTTCAGGTCAGACCACTTGGATGGGTCTGGAGACATTGTCAGCAGAAGAACGGCAGATCCAGGATTACAGACCAATCAGTGCGTAGCCCTTGAATTCGACTTGAGGCGACATCGCGTGTGATCGTTGAATGATAAACAGACCTGTGTGGACTATGGGCCATCGACAGGGGGTTGTTTATATACACTTTGGAAGGTGCCGGTGATCATTCAGGTGACGTCAGTTGTACAGCGAATAGATGATAAACGAGAAATAAGCATCCTCGAGACGGGCAGAATGCAGGGAGGCACCACCGGGAAACGATGGCACGGTACGTCCATAGGTTTCAAGCTCCAAGGTCCAGTAAGTGAGGCTCGTTGGAGTTCCATTACGCAGCTTTGGAGAGGGAAGGGCTTCGTGAGCGCAAAGGATGATGAGCAAGACACGTCACTGGCTGGTGCTGGCAGCTGGAGACTCGGACTCCGTGCCAAAGTCATTTCGGACGAGGGAGAGTGACGACTCGCCGGCGGTTTTGCCGAGCGCCCGATGAGATCGATCGAGGCTTGAATTTAGTCCACGTGCAGCCAGCCTTGTTTGGGTCACCACTACTTTCCGAGTTCTGGGAGCTCCGAGTCGCTCGCCACTTGGCTCGTAGCACGCTCTGCCATGCCACCTCGACGCCTGGAGCCGTCTTACATGGACGGAGACTCGGACTCTGATGTCTCGATCTTCGACGACTTTGGCGAAGGCACCCGCACAAAGGGCAAGGGTAAGGGCAAGGCCATCGACAGACGGCAGAAGGATAAGGGAAAAGGGAAGGCCAGTGAGGTCGGTTCGCTCAGTATCCTGCGACGTGGAAGTACTCACTGGGCTGCGCAGCAACCCTACGCTTGGGAGGCTTCCTATACGCGGTCATGGGACACTGTCCAGGAGGACGAGGCAGGAAGTCTGCAGGGAGCGGTCGAGGATTTGATTGCACGAGGAAGACGTCGGCGGTACGTCCCTGTATTGCGTTCAAAGTTTTCTCCATTCCGATACTCGCCGTTACTGTTCAAGACTTCTGGCTCCTGCTACTGCAATTCGAAGAGCTATAATCCGACACCTTGTCCTGCTCCTCGATCTCTCCTCCGCGATGATGGATCGCGACATGCGACCGACACGGTTTGATTTGATGCTCCAGTACGCCCGGGAGTTCATCACAGAATGGTTCGACCAGAATCCTCTGGGCCAGATTGGTATTGTGGGGATGCGAGGGGGGATTGGTGAGCGAATCGGGGAGATGTCCGGTACGACGCTTGCAGCTTGCGCCACTCACTGCATCATTACATCTCGGGCATGTTACGGTAGGAAATCCGCAGGATGTGCTAAAAGCTATCTCCGAGCGCCATAAACTGGAGCCGAACGGGGAACCAAGTCTCCAAAATGCCATAGACATGGCGCGGGCGAGTATGGGGTAGGTCTGCGTTTTGTTTTCCCGAATGAACTCTCATTCTCTAAATCGGGCAGACATCTTCCAACCCATTCATCCCGCGAGATCTTGATCATTTTCGGCTCGCTCACGACCTGCGACCCAGGGAATATTCACGACTCATTAGATGACTGCGTCAAGGATCGCATCCGAATCTCCGTTGTTGCGCTTGCAGCTGAAATGAAGATCTGCCGCGAACTTTGCGATAAAACCGGTGGTAAGCGACTCTCTTTATTATGAATAATGGGCCTTCACCATGTATCTGGCATCCTACACTAGGCCAATTTGGCGTCGCGCTCAATGAGGGCCATTTCAAAGACTTGCTCTTCGAGCTCATCCCGCCGCCCGCTCAGCGCGCCGTGGCGCGGACCAAGGGCGGACCCGCTGGCAACCCTTCGGCAGACCTGATGATGATGGGCTTCCCGACTCGCCTGCCAGACACGTCCGCACCGAGCCTGTGCGCGTGCCACTCACAACTGAAGAGCGAGGGCTTCCTCTGCCCGCGCTGCTGCGCCAAGGTGTGCGACGTCCCGACAGATTGCGACATCTGTGGTCTTATGATCGTCAGCTCGCCGCACCTCGCGCGGAGCTACCACCATCTCTTCCCTGTGAAGACATACAAGGCTGTGTGCGTGCGTTCCTGTTGATATGTACTGTACTGGCCGGCTAAGGTATCGTTCTGTGTATAGGATGGCCCTTGATGGCATCCTGGAGCCCAGCTTGAACTGCTACGGGTGTGCTACTCCTTTCAAAGACGCGGTGACATCTGTGACCGGTGCTTCTGGAGAAGGCATGAGCCCTCTCGGTCGGTATCGCTGTCCAGATTGCCACAACGATTTTTGTACCGACTGTGATGTATTCATTCATGACGTCGTCCATTGCTGCCCTGGTTGTGGGAAGTGATTTATCGATGAGATCGAGGATAATGTTGTCGCCTCGTATATGTCCGCCATATCCATCGCCGTCAATGATGAGACAGTGCCGTGCCCCGAGAAACTGCGTGTGGCAAAGTCGATCTAGCCAGCTCGTGAGCTTGGGCAAGGGGTATACCCATTACTTGCATGTACAATCACGCGGTATCAGGCTCAGGGAGTCATCTACTGATATTCGCAAATGTTTATGGCGTTGTAGTGGGTATAGGGCGAAGTACTCAACACATTAAATAGATACTACATAGACAAAGCGCGGACAGGGGCTGGCAAGATTAATAACAAGCAAAGGGCTACACTGAGAGACGTCTGGCTCACAAGTACAAACTACACTGGACAGCGAAATCATAAGGGAGAAGGGATCATTCAAATGGATTCGTGCGCCCAGCCTGAAATGACGAATGTATGGTTAGCAGGAGTTGACGCCACAAGATCTTGCACAACATACCTGGTGATCACCGCCACGATCTCGGCCCTCACTACAGCCGCATAACCATTCTGTCCACCACCGTATATCTTCGGGTGGCTCGCTTGGCGAAACCGAGGCCACTACGGGAGGCGGCACGGGCTCTGGCGGTCGATTTGTGTGCGGTATTTCGGTCCACGGCGGAGGACTGCGTGGTCGGGGGAGGTCAAGAGGCTGGGGCGGCGGCGCAGGCTGTCGAGAGAGAGACGACTTGAGCTTGGGATGCTTTGCAGTGGGCGTTGTAGGCGAGAGGTCGCCATCATTGAATGGGTTAATGGACACGGACTCTTTCATGATGCTGGATTGTCCGGCGTCGTTAAGGGAGAGGGTGGAGCCGCCCGGAGTAATGAAGGGATTTTCCCCTGCTCCAGGAGATGGTGGAGGGGACGGGGATACTGCGGGACTGGCCTCGATGTCGTCTAGGGGGACGGTGTCGTCAGCATTGCGCAGGGCTCGATGCGTTCCAACCCCGCCAAGAGATGCTTGTTTTGCTCGGCTCCCTGGCCATAGCCAGCTAGCCCTGCGAGAGAGGTCTGCAACCAACGACGGTCCAGTTGTCGCCGGCGTTGCGGACACCGTCGACGCGCGCACAGCCTTCCGCCGCTCTCGTTCTGCAGTCTCCCAATTTCGTAAATTCTATTGGGATAGGTGTGTATGCGCGCAAGGAGCATTGATCAACACTTGAAACAAAGAACTGATTGATCCAGACGCACCTCTTCTATCCTCCGTGATTCTGCTTCTTCTTCCTTGGTAGGAGGATATTCGTCTGCTCCTGAATACGTTTCTCCAAATGCCTCGGCATCTGCGGTTTCATCTTCATGTAATGTCTCCTGGTCGCTCTCCTTCTCCTTGCGTCTTCTCGCACCGGAGGAACTGCTCTCGGCAGACGAGCGCTCTCCCGTCCATGCGCTCGCTCGGCTAATGTCTTCTTCGTCCGGCGAAGGGACTGACGGCGAGTGCGCCGTCGAGGTCATGAATCTGGTCGTTGTCTTGTGCTGGAGTTAGTGGGAGTACTCGGATAAGCCTGTTGTTGTGGAGCGGCTCGCGCGAGCGTGTACATCACGCACAACCGCGTTCTGAACCTTCTTGGCAGCCATATATGGAAGCTGCCAATTCGCCTATGAATCAAGCGGTTGTTTGCTCAAAAACGCTATTAACCGGGTGTCTGATATTGTTTAAATCTGCTCCTTGTCCCTTACAATAACCACTAGCCATGGAAAAATCCGAAGAAAATTTACAAATCCAGTAGTTGTCATATGCACCTACAGCAAGTACTCATACTGGCAGTCGATCGCCTGAAGTCTTCATTCCCTATGTTAGGGCGCCCCGCTGGACTGCATATTCCCATAGTGAGGATGGGTCTGATCTGCATCGAACATCACGGAATCGTTGACCAAGGGCGATCCTCGTAACGTACTCCTACTACCGGGGACAGAAGGATAGTAGTCGTGGGCGGTCTTCTTCATCTGCATGAGGTTCTGACGCAACGCATTCTGATCGGCATGGTAAGCAAAGTTTAAGTGGCGTTATCTCATCGCCCACCTGTTCTTGCCAGTATTGTATGCGCTTCTCCCTCTCTGCATCGCGCTCTTTCTTATGGAAAAAGAACAAGCTCGCAAGTATCGTTATAATGGCTGTGAGATCGTATCAGCCATGAGACTCGACCATAGGTGCACTGGCACTCACCTCCACAGCCACCAGCTCCGACCACTGCATATACCCATGTCGATACATGAACCGGGGCATCGGTCCTGGGCCCACAAATACCAGCTGCCAGACAATTGTATGTCGAACATCTAGCGTGAAATATGAGCCGCATCTCATACTGCGAACGGATAGCTTACTCCTTGTCCGCACTACATGTAACACCAATATTCTTTGTCCGAATGCAGGCGAGTTTCTGACTATCACAATACGCACCAACTCTGCAGTTGTCTCTGGAAATGGGAGTCTGTTTTGTTTTCAACGGGAGCTGATACTGTAGAAATACCTAGAGACAACGTCCGGATAATTGATACCGTTGCGACCAAAAGCAACAAATGCAATATTCTGAACTTGACAAGCGTCGCCAACGGATGCATTCGCCCACCTGGGTGAGAGCTATCAGCGACAATCAGCATATTCAAGAAATCTCGAGCATACATGCACACATTGTTCAGACAAACAGATCCATTGACATTCAAACCAAACCCAGTTCCGTCGGTAAGTTCTCTGTGATTGGGTGGTCCTATGCACTGATCTGAATTTAATCATTGAGCAGTCGTCTTGCGGAGTAGCGGTATGACATACCATCTCGGTTAAACTGGCAAGGGCTACCAACTGTCAAGAGGGAGATGCATCGGTCCTCCTCATCCGGACAAAAACGACCAGTACCGCATAATGGAGGAAGGGTGACATCACTTGGATATCCAAAGGGGAATTGGTCCCTCCTACAACCTCTGAGCTCGCAGATTCCAGACGACGTGCAGTAATTCATCGAATCGCAATCTGTGTAAAAATGGTATGTGCCGTGCTCGAGTCGCTGGTTGCTCACGGAGCAATTACCTCCGCGTTGGACACTGCCAGCCCACACAGCGGCGACAACCCAAACTGATAGAAATATCAGATATGAAAACGCCATGTCTCTACTGAACAGAGGTGAAGCAGCAAGAAAATGAGATCAACTCTGGCCAGCAAAGCCAAGCTTGGTTGAGAATATCTGAAAGAGCCGGGCCGTGCCACAGCGAGGGTTCCCGCGAACGCGTCAAGGACGCGGTCACGTGTTTGGACGTCCACTGGAACTTGGAAGAACTGAACTGGAACTTGAAATTTAATCAGCTGCTACTTCAGTCCACAGCTCAGAGTCAGTTGTTCGGAGCGAGGTCTCATAAACTGACGTGCTAAAGGATGGCAGTGTCAGTGTACGAGGCCACATAGTGCAACATGATCAAGCACAGTTAATGAGTCAATGAATTTTGATTTAAATCGCGAAAAGTGACCAACCTTTCCCAAGTTTGCGGACGGCTATGACTCACCATTCGATATATTTTGCGTCTCAAATGGCAGTTTGATCCTCGCGATGATACGAAACGTATGTCAGAAGAATCCCGTAACAATTGTTGTTCCCTCTACTCCAACCGTGACGATAGAGGTAACAATACATTTCAATGGAGAGATTAGGACAGCCAATTATAGGTGCCAGGAGTACGTCTGCTAACTGCGTAGTAGGATCACTTGATGAATGTTACCACTCTTGGGAAACAATCGTGATATATGAGACTCCAGTAGCAACAGTGCACCTTGTGTCTTGAGTTCCGGATGGATAGGTGTCGAAGTAACCCGATGCGGCGATACAGCGGGCTCCACGATGTGCTCATCGAGTGTGAGGAGCTTTGCAGCCGTCATATCCTTGTCCGACGGTGGGGCGAGCAGGCAAGGCAGAATTGCCGTCCAAGCTGCCAGTACAACAGGCATACAGACCGGCAGTTTGTGTTAGACAGTCGAATGGCGACACCCAGAATCAGATCTTCTTCGCGATACCTCGCATAGTACCACTACCACTAGCCGACCGAGTGGAAGCAGAAGATGCAGGTCGCTTTATTGCTGCCGAAGCGACACCGCGCATCCCCCTGGTGCTAGCCGCTGCTGCTGCTTTCAGAGAACGACCGATCGATCGATCAGCTATCCCTGCATGAATGTAGGAACTTACCTGCACGCGGGACCACCCCTCTCAGCGACGCTCTAGTACCTCTCACACCTCGAACTCCACTCCCTCTCCCAGTAGATTTCGTGGCTTCAGCCCGTTCTCTCTGAAGCTTTTCCGTCTCCTCACGTTCCTTGCGCTCCTTCTCCTCCCTTTCTAATCGCTCCCTTTCACGCTGCTCTGCAAGTACCCGCTCTTCCTCTTCACGGCGTGCGCGAGCAATTGCTTCCAACTGCTCACGCTCGAGTATCTCTTCATCCTGATTGGTAAGAACAGAGGTGAGGGTGCAAGCCAAAATCCAATTTTCGGATGCATCTGCGTACCACTTCGGCACCTTGCCATCGCTTGTCCATAATCAATCGAGCGACGTTCTCCGATTTTGTCAGAAGGTTCACATACTTATCCAATAACGTGTTTGTATTTTCCAGTTGGATTGCCACTCGCTTTCAAGTTATCAGTCATATGTTAGTTCAGACTGAAATGGAACTAACCTCCGTACTCGATTTCGTTTCTCGAAGAGCATCTTTATAGGTCTCAAAAGCCGAGTTCAGTTTTTTTAGAATGAACAAATCATGCTGGAGCCTCTCTTCGCGAGACTTGGCAGCTGTTCTTTGCGTTTTCTCTATATCTTCCTGCCTCATCGTCTGATCAAAGACTCCTTCCTGGCCAACATCAACATCAACATCAACATCATCGCTCACTCCGCTCTCGTCTGCAATGTCAAGCTCCTGCTGAGAAGGTCGCGCAAGAAGGCTGAATTTTGGTCTGCGCGGTGGACCAGGTGGTGGACGATCGGACAGCGATAGTTCCGAAAGAGAAAGATCATCTCCACCGGGCCCGGTACGCAAGGAGTCAGAACTTGAGTTATGGAGGATCGACGATTCTGAGAGCAATCGAGAACCATTGTGTAAGTCGTTCAACTCCGAGATATTCGGAGAGTCCATAACGACCGTTCTTGGCCGTATATTTGGTCTTCAGAGCGAAAGATATCTGAGACTGTGCCGCGTCAAATGGGTCACTGAGGACTAGAGACCAAGAACCGTACTAGTCAAGCTGTGGCCACTCGCCCAGTCACATACTATGATACGAGTCGATAGTGTCACGCCGCCGTGAGTGCGTGGGGGCGCGTGAGCCGTAACGCATTTCATCCCGCTTCGCGGGGATTCAATTGTTCGTCTAGCGGAGCTCAAAGAGTTCAAGTTCCTCTCGTCCCCGACGACTTGCTCTGTGTTGCTCAACCTTCATGACTACGTCTCCGGTTTGACCTTGCCGTTCTTCTTGAGTCATGTCCGATACGAAGAAGAGACCGCACCCAGAGGATGCGGAGCAGTCTATATCCAAGAAACGGGCTGTCAGTGGCGATCGTAGTCCCAGTCAGGCCAATGGAGTTGCACCTCACCCCGACGAACCAAAAGATGGCGACAATTTGGAGGTGCATATTCATGTATAATTATCATACGTATTAATCTCATACAACGGTCGAGGATAGATTTTCCGGAAAGATGCAATATACAGGAGGATGAAGCACTATGCTCGTGAACACGAGAGGAGTGAGGCAAGAATCGTCGAATTGGAGCGACGTCGAAATACCTGCGAGGCAGGTTTGGCAGCATTGGAAGCGTGCTGGGCTCAGGTTCGTATCGAAGAATTATGACTTTGGGCTAACGTCTAAGCTCTGCGACAGATTGTCGATACGATTCGCCTCTTATTGAAACCTGATGACATACCGCCCTCAGCAGTCAAGGCAGAAGGTAATTTGTGCATGCGGATCTCGTAAATGTCAGTAGCTCTCATACGAAGTTTTGTAGAGCTATTCGACCTAAGTTATCACATTTCTGACGATTCCGATCCCGAGTACGCAGATGCATTGCGTAACAAGATGCATGCGACCAAAGACCTTGTCAATACGTTTATACGTTTGGGTGGGCAAGCCCTAGAAACCAAGGAAGATGTATATCGCAAATGCTGTATGGCCCAGAGTGAAGTAAGCAATCTGGCTCAACTGTTTGTTATCGAAATCAAATCTTTTCTATTGATAGTGTATATCTTTACGCTCTGAACTGTCTCTCACGCGAGTCAAGCTGAGAGATATCGAAGTTGAGCGAGACAGATATCGAGAAGACTTAGCTACAACCGAGAGACGCTGGGATCGTCTTCAGAGCAACACCGTGGCGGCCATCCAGGGTCGTCCAGTTAAGAATGAGACGAAAACTGAATCCCCAGAGCCCATTCCAGAGCCTCCAGCAGTGAGTGGTTTGGTCAACTGGTGGGAGTTTCGAGCGTTTCTGATTTGGGTGGCCGTCCTGACTTCACCACAGCATACGCCTTCTGTTCCCAGCGAGTCGGGTTATATGGAGATTGATAGTTTACAGCAAATCGCGGATATACGTGCACAACGAATCAGCAAGTTGGAACAAGAGAACAACGTTCTTCTCAACGAGATTGAAAAGTTCAAACTCGATGTACGTGAATTGTTATGCTGCTCTTCTTATAACTGACTCACTATGACAGCTACGTAACATTCCAGAGTCTGTTATAACGGGGTCCGCGTACTGGAAGGTTGTTATGGATCAGGCCTCGAAAGACAGGGAGATTATCACTGTGCTGCAGGACGAGAGGAACAAGCTTAACCAGGAGCTTGACCATATGCGGGCTAGTCGAGAAGACTTTGAGAAATCTATGACTGTTCGTATACTCTTGGTTTACAATGTTGTGCACTCACTTTTATTTAGGCTGCGTTGGAAAAAGTCACTCAGGAGTACAAGGCGATGTTTGCGAAGAAAAATGATGAGAATTTGCGTCTTCGTGAGCTGCGAGATCAGCAAGCTGCTGAACTAGCTGAGCGCAAGCACAAGGAACATGTCAAGCTCGGCTCCATCAATGAGTACAAGAACCTGGTGGATTCGTGTTCCGTAAGACATGCGAGTCTGCTCATAAGACTTCTTAATCAGATTTGTACAGGAACGTGTCAAAGTTCTCCAGTCGGAGACCATTAGATTGAGGACTAGACTTGCGGCGAACATTGGCGATGAAGACCTGATGGCATTTCTCTTCAAGGACAAATCTGAGACGCTTCAAGATTATGTCAATGATTTGAAAGCTAAGCTTGAGTGTGTATTCACGTGTTCATTACGATGTGTCCTTGAAATGAATTCTTCGCATGTAGCTCCGCCAACACTCGTTTAGAGGGCTTAGAAGCTTCTCTCTCTCCGCTGCAGAAAGAGCATCCCAACATCGCACAACATATCCAGTCTGAGGCGGACGTTAGAGAACGTCTGATCCATGTTCAGCGAGAATTGGATAAGTATCGGGCTACATATGGCGAGTCTTCGACTGTTCTTCCTCCGGATGTTGGCGAACTATCCCAACGTTTACAACGAAAGGACGGCGAGATCCGGGAATTGCGTCTCCAATTGAGACAACGTGATGAGGTATGTTTCATGGGTTTCCCTGCATTTGGAAGAACTGACGGCTGGTCATAGAGCGAGAAATCACTGTATGCAGAAATGGATAAATTGTCTGCCGCTTGGGAACAGCTTGATCGCCAGGTCAAAAGCAAGGTCTATGACTTGAGCGCGATGGAGGAGCGTCTTACCAAAGTCATTCAAGATGTATACATTTTCCGCTCTCTTTTGATGACTTGAGACTTACTGCAAGCGTATCAGAGGGCAAAGGTCGAAAGCAAATATTTTGCTGCGATGCGCGATAGAGATGCGGCCGAAAATGAAAGGAAAAACCTTGTTCGCAATATCGAGAAGCAAGCAAAAGTCATCGAGAAGCTCGTTGAAAGTGAAAAGAGCCTGAGTGAACGAGTCGTGAGTTTTATGTCTGTTTCAGTAATAGAGACGGTTCTCATCTTACCTCTAGAGCGTCATGGACATAGAATCGATTGTGCGTAGGAAAAAGATCGAGAAACAGCAGGATGTCATCAACACGCTGGAGCAAGAGGTGCATACCGCTCAGAATCGTGCTACCGGCGATCGAAAACGCGCTGATATTGTGAGCTCGCTGTATTGCTCTCGCGTACTCAACTGATGTCTCATGCGTCTAGTCATATGCTCAAGTCAAGGAGATCGTAGATGCTCGAACGAAAGCGGAAGCTGAACTGAGAAGTCGCGAAGAGCAGACAGCGCTGCTGCACAAAGAAGCTGAACGGCATGTTGCGAAGACGAAAGCGATGTCACAGAACCATAGCGCGAGCGCGACCACAAGAGAAGCCCAACTGCAAAGTGAAGTTGATAAATGCATGGTATGGATTCCCATGTGCATCCAGAGTCTGATAGTTACTGATTCGTGAAACTCATTCAGAGTATTCTCAAGTGTTCAACGTGCCGCCAGAATATGCGCAACACAGTGATCACCAAATGCATGCATTGTGGGATCTCATCTTAAAATGTTGCTCTTATTATGCTAACCTTTGATGACTTCTAGCGTTTTGTAAGTCGTGTGTGGACGCGCGAATAGCTACTCGGCAACGTAAGTGTCCCGCATGCAATCTAGCGTTTTCTCAGGGGGAGGTTCAGCAGCTGTATTTCCAATGAAGAGAATTGCTTTGCTTTTGCGTATATTATTACCTTCGATGTGTTTGCTTTGACACTTGGCTATGTTTTGCCCCGTCTTGTATGTTCTCTGCATAATGTGTTATGCCAATACATGCGCTTCCAACGCCTCATGAGGATGCCAAAGAAATGCGCAGCTGTGTAACGCTTGTCCTTGTTTCACGCGAGGGGCGTGGTATCGTGTGAACTTGGACTAGGCGCTCTGATATCTATTGAAATTTTGGATTTGTGGCGGACATCTACTTCTTTCTCCTCTACCAAGTACTTGAAGTTTGGCCGTTTGGCGGGGCAGGGCGACCACTCACCGTGCATTCTAGTCTGTATCATGTGAGTACCCATCCCTGTCTTGCAGGTGGTGGGAGGAATCTGTATCAAAGGACAGAACGATGAACACAATCACATTTTCAAGCTCAACAGTCCAATGGTTATGACCTATAGCCAGTTGACGATTTTTACTTCTGCAATACTGACAGCTGCCCTTATTTCTTTCGCCTCCCTGTTGATTATCTTTCAGATGTGATGACTAACTTTTTCATGAATAGGTGGTTGTTATGAATTTGGAACATTTGCACAGCTAGTGCTGATTACAGCCACCATGAATGATTTTGCCTGAGATGTGGTGTTGGTTCTTCAATTGATGTAACATTATATACTTGTCCCCAATATATTATGAGTGCATGTATGTGACCTGGATGTGTCTGTAATTGACATGTGTCATTCAACTGTAACCTACATCCGCTAGGTGATACTCTAATGAGCGAGCGCGCAACCATTATCCATTCGTTTCCGTAGGGTCTCGAGTTGGAAGTATAAGCGCAAGGTGGAAGATGAGATACCATGGGGTTGAGGCAATATAGGAAAGTAATAATATTTGATTGTACGGAGGGTAAAAAGGTAAAACTCATCCCCAGATTTACCAAGACTAGAGGCCACTTCAGGCCATCAACGTTTGACCCAGGTGTACTGCCAATGATTTTTAACTGGAGCCCCCACATCGCACTTTGGTTATGAATACTCACTGCTTTCCGCGCCTTGGCACGTCCCGTTTTCTTTCTCTCTGCCATACGGGGATCACGCCTGAGGAGTTTTGCTGCATTTCATCTGTCAGTATCTGAGGACTCAGCGGTTACATGAAATTACCTCTGCGCAAAAGCGGTTCGACGTCTGGGACATGAGCAGCTAACGCCTTTGCGATACCCAAACTGATAGCGCCGCTCTGACCAGTAGTACCACCGCCCCGTACCAATGCAAATATGTTGTAGGCACCAACCAGGCCAGCGATCTTGAGCGGGCGGACAACACGTTCACGATCGGCGGGAAGAGGACTGGAGGACCAATGAATTCTTTAGAGCTAATCGGACATACAGGCACTTACAAGAATTGCGAGAGTGGGATGTTGTTGATGAGAACATTGGTAGACGTTATTTCTGTGGGAGGTAGGGGAGAATCCCCCATGGCGGACGTGATGGTCGGCGTTAGCTGCGGTAATGGGTCGAGTGGTTGGTCCTCAGTACTGGCTGACGGTGCATCTGGAGTTTGTTTCTGCACGGCGATGGCCCAAACACGCGCCGCGCTTTCTTTTCTTCTTCCGACAGTATAACTGCGTCCATACTCATCAAACTCGACGGGCTTTCTCTTCCCTCGTGCAAGGAAAGCCTCTTTGTTTTCGCGTTCAAAAATCTCCAGGACGTCAGCGACACGAGATGCTAGACCTTCAACGCCTGCAACCTCAGCTATGCGGCGGTAGTTGTCAAGCTGGTTGAGGAGTCCAAGCAAGCGGCGATATCTAGAGGTTGTTAGAGGCGCATTGAGCATTTCGGTGAGGCCGAGCTTGGTCAACCACACGTGGTGTCCTGGTGGGATGGACTCGCGCACAAAACTTGGCAAAGGAAGAAGCTGAAGAGTCTGTAAAGCGGAGCGTGTATGCTGAAGAGCAAGTTCTAGAGCATTGACCTGGTCGAAGTATGCGGCACGGCCTGTGTAGAAATTGGGCGATTCCGGCGTACGTTTTGGTGTCTGTCTTCGAACAACTACGTTCTCGAGGGAAGCTGGGGGAACGTACATGGTGGCATACGAGCGGCTGCGCACGGCAGCGTTCACCATGCGTTTGGCTACGTTCATCGCGTCGGAAGGCAGACGGCCAGCACTGCGACACCGCGAGCAACTGAGCGATGACCTAGAATGGGTCCGTGAGAAACACTTTCTATCTGTGGGCACGCGTGCAAACCGTTCATACCAGCGACACGCTCCGTCTCCGCCACCGCTACGCTGGACGAAGCCGTATAGGACGCTATCACACCCACTGTCCCGTTATTATCCCTCTTTCCGGGAACACTACGCATTATATGTGTTCGCGGCAGTATGGCTTCCTCTGAACAGAACTTTTCGGGTGCGCTGTCGACTTGGAAAGGTACGCAGCCACTCGCGCATGTCAGTCCTAAGAGGTTTGAGTGAGCAATGTATACCCAGGCATCAACTTGTCTGAACTTCAGACAACACTGGATGTTCAGGGCATTGAGCTTGTTGAGAATCAGAAAGAAAGCGTAGTTGGTCGTAAGGCTCTTGCAGATCGCACTAAAGGTCGGTGTTTGTTCATCTTCATGGATGTGCTCAAACCAATGCATTCTTCCTGGAAGAGTTCAAAAAGATACCGGATGAAGACAAGCTAGCTGCTTTCAAAGGCTTGCTAAAAGGTATGATTAATTCACGCATAGCTAAATGATGTCGATCATATCCACTCAACTGTAATATATGCAGCATATCAAACAGAGATAGATAATCTCACTAAACGATCCAAGTCTGCGGAAAATGCGTTCCTCAACGTATATAAAGTCCTCGCCGAAGCACCTGACCCTTACCCTCTCCTTGAAGCTGCTATTGTGCGTATCCCTCGTTGCTGATTTTCTTCTTTGTCAATTTGTTCTTCAGGACCAGACAGTCAAGGCTGCTGAGGCGCGCGAACTTGAAGTAGAACTGCAACGGATACGCGATGAGAACGCTGAATTGCGAAAGCGCCTGAATGAAGCTAGTGCCTTGGAAGCTGCCAAGAAGAAGACAGATACGCGCATAGAGCAACTTGAGCAGAAGGTACATTGACAGGCCTCAGTCGCGCCCCTGCTCTTACCAATGCGAGGCAGATGGAAGAGATGATCCAGGAGAGGGTCATACAGAAAGAGAACGAGCTCAATGCCACATATGATGAGAAAATACGCAATTATGAGGAACGGTATGAGATTCATTGTTTGACGTACTATACATTTTTATCATCTTTTCATACCAGTGAGCAGGATCTTCAGCGCCAAATTGCCCTCACAAGAAGTCAGCTTAGGGACTTGCGTATGTCGAATGAAACTAATCAAGCAAAATTGTTCGACCATACCCAACGTCAAGGTAGGACGCTGGTAAGGAGACCATAAAGGTGGCTGAAACACTCTGTAGACCAAGAAGTTGTAGCGAAATTAGCTGAGCTGGATATGATGGCCGCTGACCTCGAACAAGCCAACAGCCGAGTCGCAACCGTAGAGCGACGAAACGTAAGTATAATGCTTACCACTAACTCTTGGACATGAGCTCATGTACTGCAGGAGCTCCTGCGTGCAGAAATTGAAGCAATTAAAAGCGGGAAGGGGCACTCCGACCGGTCAGCACCCATTTGCGTCCACACTGCGAGACTTGCCATTAATCATGCGCTTTCACAGCGTACAAGATCTTGAGAACAAAATTACAGAACTTGAAGCCGAGATCGATCAGCTCTCTCAGGCACTCGAAGCTCAGAAGTCGATGTATATCGATTCACAAGCTATGGCTGTCAAGAACATTGAGGAAATTGCGAAGGAGTCACAGACCAAGGTTCGTCCATTGAGTGGTTTACTATTATAGCTTCTACTTGAGCTTGCCCAGTCGGGCGAGATCGAGCAGTTGAAGCAGAAGCTGAAAAACTACAGTGATTACGACGAGATTAAGCGAGAGCTTGAAATTATGAAGGTCTGCATCAACTACGCATGTCAACAAATGAGATCTCATGTTGTGTTTTAGTATGTAGAGTTTGCTGGGCTAGAGGATGAGGATCAGGACGATGCATATGTCAATGGCAAAAGTGACGCACTCGGCTTGCAACTTCCAGACCCAAATGCGGAGAAAGCAAATGCTCAGCAAGGACGATCTCTTGAGGTTCTGTTGGCTACAAAGAACAAGCGAATTCTAGAGGAGTTGACCAAATTTAGGGTAAGAACTACGGTTACCGCATAACTGAACTGTGTATACTGACGTCGATGCTTTTAGATTTTACATGGAGAGCTGGAAGTATCCCTACAAGCAGCCCGAGTGGAGCTTGCAGTCACCGAGTCTGAGTTGGACAAACAACGCGCGCTCAATGAGAAGCTCGAGAATGACCTCCTGCAACTTGATCAACGCAAAACCAACGGAGACTTCAGTCATACTTCTGATTCTCTCGACCTGTTGGCCTCAGGTTCTGCGGATGCGCTGGCAGGTCTTGAGCTTGGGAAGAGAACCAACGTAAGTTCTTGAGCCTGAGAAAGTTCATATCACAAGCCTAATTATGCCGGCTCATAGGACTCTTCGGCGAGAACTACGCCAATACCCTTTGTCCCTTCGGCAGACACGTCCATTTTGCCAATTGTAACAAGTCAAAGAGACAGATTCCGACAACGGAACGCTGAATTGGAGGATGTAAGTATATTGCACCTGCTTACGGTCGTGATGTGTTCACGCATTTTGTAGGAGTTACGCAAGCAATTCAATATCATCTCTGAGCTCAGGGGAGAGGTGAAGTCAGCCGTTGATTAGAAAATGCAGTTACCAATACGAGTTGAACTTAGGTTAAGAGTCTTCAAGCAGATAATCTCAAACTCTACGAGAAGGTCCGCTATATGCAAAGCTACCGGGAAGACGCGGCCGTGCGGCCCTCCACTCTCGACCCGATGCCGTCTAGTAGTCCTCGTCCAGATGACATGAGCAAGTATCGCACGCGCTAGTAGGTTTTCGTCTCCTTCAGGCACTAGTGAAGTGATCACCTTTAATCTATTCAGTGAGGAAGCTATGAATCCGTTTCAAGCATTCCGGGGAAGGGTGCGTTGGCGTTGCGAGGAAGAGTATCTACTGACGTCTATTCCGCCGTACAGGAGGCGACACGAGCTTACGAATCTCTTAATCCACTGGAAAGGGGAGTCCTCACGTTAACCAGAGCTATTTTGGGTAATCGTCGAACGCGGACCGCTTTCATTTGTTATGCGATCGCGTTACATCTTCTTGTCATGTTCACCACTTATGAGTGCACTACGTCATCTGGATCACAGCTACAGCGACAACCTAGCCCATTTAGTTCATAATCACTTTTTATTGGATATGGAACACATTTATTATGGGCAGCCTTACAAGTACCAATGCAAAGAAAAACACTTCGCAATATATGACTGCCCCAGCTGTCTTTGTTTACAGCAACCTCAACAACAATAGACCGTCACATCTGGGAAAGTCTAGCGGAGTTGTTGGGGTGGGTAGGTGTCTGAGACATACGAAAAAGGCGCCGAATGTTACTCCGTCATTGTACAAAAAACATACGCTATAGTCGCTGATACGGTAGCTCCGCAACCTGCAGGACATGGTCTCATATATTAGCGAGGGTAATTAAGAGAAGATGGGACTATGGCAGCTCAGGGAAGATGATTAGGGGCCAAATTTGCATGTGCAGTGAACGTCTGGGAGAGGTAACAATTCATCATCAGAAACATCGTTGTCTCGCTTACACCGGGTATCTCTTCGCTCGTTTCTCATCTTTCGCTGACTCGAAGTCCATATCTGGACGAACACACACCAAACCGCAGAATTTTCACCATCTCGCGAATGCTGAGATTCATTTTCTCGAGGTAATTAAAGGAAGAATGAAGGGGGTGGCTGATCCCAAGCAGTAGAGGCAGCGCGATAGACGACGACATCGGTATCAACTTCGTTGACTAAGGCGGAAAGACGGCCGGAGGCCAATTAAAGAGGTCTCCGCAGTGACTGAAGATAAGCTGTGCAACACTTCCCGACGCGCTCTGACTCCTTAGTCAGCCGCTGCTGAGCCTTCGTCATGCGCTCATTTCGACCAGTTTCTGCCACACGTGGATCACTCGGGCATGGAGCGGGATCCTGGCCTTGTGACCCAGCCTGACAGTCAGTAAGTACTCTGTCAAACAGGGTCCGGGGCTGAAACAAGATGGAATGTGAATCTGTAAATTCACATTCCATCCTGTTTCAACCCCGAATCGACTTATAAAACGTGCAAGTCGTGCAGATATGTCATCCCCACTTCCCCACAAACGACACAGATATTCATCTCGACCTATCTATTCATCCTCGTGAACAATGCCTGCTCCTGGCAACTTCACTTTTATCCTGTATGCTCCGGACATGACCAATCCAGAGGCCTTCAAGAGCCGGATGGACGTACGCGCACAGCATTTGCAGGGCGCGAGGGAGCATCACCACGAGGGTATATTGAGTGAGCATTACGATTTTGCAAGTCTATAGACTTCATGATCCTTATACATGCCATAAGAAATCGGAGGCGCCATTTTGTCCCCCGACGCAGAGAAGAAGATGATTGGATCAATCATTATCTTTGAAGCAGACAGCATCGAGACTGTGAGGAAGACAGTGGAGGAAGATGTCTACTACAAGGAGGGAGTGGTCAGTATTTTTGTTGTTCTCAAATTGGCAATGCACTCACATTTCCTCGACGTTGTATGATCAGTGGGATAAGGAGAAGCTCCAGATTTACCCTTACCAGTCGCCTCACCTCTAGTGGTGGTTATTGACAGTAGTCAACAAAGGCACTCCGTTGCTCGCTGCCAATTGCCATTGCTATGAATCCATTGAATGACCAGGAGGTGTCGATGAATTCAAGGAGACGCGAATCCGTAGTGTACAGCAGGATCAAAGAATAAATGTTTCAGTAGTTGTAATGACATCATCTTTTCGGCCGAAGAATGACGCTGCCCTCACATATGAGCTTGATCGAAAGACCTAACCGCGTGGACACAAACAGCGAGCATGTGAGCGAAGGATCTACGTTAGCGATAGAAATTGGTACTCTGAGCCGCGGTGTTTAGATAGGAGATTCCACAACATGGAAAAACAACTATTTTTCTGCAATGGAAAGGGTTTGGTAAAGTGCCAATTGGATAAAGCAAGCCTTTCCCCCTCCTGAAATGGGCTAAAGATGGTCATTTCTGGTACCGTTCGCAACGCCAGCAGCTGATCATGCACGTCTTTTTGCTCAAAATCCTGCCCCTCCGCCCCTCCACCCCCATCACATCCGGACTATCCGACCTCTTGAAGAGGTCGCCATAAGAAGCTTGATCTCGTTCCCGGACGCGCTAACCACATCTGGAGATAAGATCAGAGAAGCTCAACAACTAGCTCTTACAAATCTCAACAGCTATCGAAACCGATAATTCTAGCTTATAAATTGTTATCAGAAGCTCATTATTTTGAGCGTGAATAACACCATGGCATAGTGACAGAGCGATTGGAAATAAATGAAGATTGTTGTACGAGTGCATGCGTTCAGAACCTCAACCTTCGTAAGGAATATCGTTCAGTAAAGACACCTTTGGGGCGTCACGGCCTAGACAATGACCTTACCAGATATCATGAATGTCAACCTTCACCTGACCGTAAATTACCAACAGGGATGTTGAGAACGAGAAGACTGTCCGACAGCGATTTGCGGCAGACCCCAAGGACGAAATGCAGATTCAAGCTTCAAAGACGAGGACGCTGTTCACGGGCAGATCTCCGCCAGGCGAGAACCAGAAAGTGAGCGTGATATTATGTGGCTTCGCAGAGTAGTATGTGCATGCACGAGGAAGAGTACTCAGCCAGTCACTTGTGAGCCTCTCGCATGCCAAAATGCAAGGGCTCTATCAACCGCATCCAATGCTGGTTGCATAGCCTGACATGGAATGTCGATCATTTAGATGAGCGGTAAACTTTGCAGACTCACCACCTCCACACGCGAAGGATCCACGCCCTCCCGCCGGGCAGTCTCGATTAGTGCTGTCACTTTGCTCGGTGTTTTGCTCAGATATCCAGCCATCTTGGTAGCCTTTGCTGTTCTTTGTGCCGGCGTTGGCATAGCTAAAGTTTGCCCTTCTGTCGCTGGCGGATAGACAGATAACCAAAATTGGCGTAGAAATTCATTTGCAGCTGTCTGACACGTTGTCATCTGACGGAACAAGCCTTCAGGCATGTCATCTAGGGCAGCACGCAATCCAATTAATAAATGTGGTGCCGCAAGTAATACTGGAAATAGACGAACGCTTCTTCATCTTCACTTCCAGGCGAGCAGAGACGTTCTCAGTCATAGCAATAAGTGCCTCTTCTCCAGCTTTGCGTTCCAATTTGAGCTAAAACATGAGCTTCGTATCGGTACTGCCTGCACAGAAACCCCCAAAAGTCCACAAACCTTTTTCAGATTATCGGTCCAGCCGGATAAGCTTTGCTTAAACTCCTTCAGAGCTGTATTGATATCCAAAACCTGACACGGGGCACACTTCATTGTCAGGAACATTGCGCACAGAATAAGGAGGGACATTCACCTCATTAACGGCCAGCTGCCCCGAGGAATCTGCCACTCTACTCTCAAAATACCTTTGCCGATCTTGCATATCCAATAATATACCCACTGAGGTTTGACTGTCATGTAAATCATCCAGATCCAGCTGCGAGATATGCTAAGGCAATCATAAGTCCTGGGCGAAAGGGAGATAATACCACAACATACATCTGTTCCCTCTCCCACATCCACTCGCCTGCGTTTTGCAGTACGCTCTCCTCTATTACACGTAAGATCAGAAAATCTATCAAGTCAGTTTTCGAAGGGCCTCACAGCGCCGTATTCAAAAGCCTGCCGGAATGCTCATTGAATTTGCGAATCAAGGGGAGTACAGCCCTTTGCTTTCCCGCCTGCATGGTTATATCTTTGACATTTCCTGTCTAACAAGCCATGAGGATGTGAAGTTCATGCAGATAACAATCACGTTACCTCGTCATGATCTTCTTGAGTGGCATTCAAATCTATGAAGATGTCGACAGCTTCTTCCCGAAGCCTGCGAGGCTCCAGCTCTGCGAGTACGAATTGAGAATTTAGCATCGTTGAAGCATTAAAATATACCGTCGTCATCCTTCTCCAAGTACTTATCAAAAATAGGATCGTCTTGAACCACGTGCTGTGTTGCAGAAGAACGGATGGAAGCACGATGCGCATTGAACAGTTTGGACTGGAAGTAACGTTTCCAGAACTCGGCTTCTGAAAGCTGGCAGCCATTCTCTATCTGAGAAATCTCACTTTAGGGGTATTTCGTGCACACCTTATTTGGTACATTATCGTTGTAAGCTTTCGCAACAACAGGATATTCCTCAAATATATCATGGACAAGCTGAGGGGTTATTATAATCTTGATCTCTCCATCTACGGTCTGAGGACGAGGGTCCACCAGTTGTCCAGGTTTTCCACGCTTCTGACTTTCGGCAGCAGCTTGTGCTAGAATGAGATGCTTTCAGACCCCATCAGGACAACTATATGAAGAGCAAAAATCAAGATTCACTTCTCGGCCCTCCCAGAACTCATTTTCCGTTATCTGGCTACTCATAACGAGCTCGCGATGAAGGGCTGCAAGTTCCGGATTGCTGAGTAGCACCTTTTTGCGAAGGCGAAAGTCAATAGTAGGGTCCG